>NC_048301.1:62709209-62803513 GCF_013100865.1 Trachemys scripta elegans | reverse complement strand
CCCCCCCCCCCCCCCCAGCCCCAACCCGCTGCCCCTGGATCCCCATCGCACTGAGCCGCCCACCCAGACCCCCCCCCCCCTTCCCCCCCCCCCCCCGCTGATCCCTAACCACTTCACCTGGACCCCCCTGCAGAGTCCCATTACTGTTGCACCCAGAACCCCCCCCAGTAAGCCCCTGTGGATCCAGAGCCACACCTGCATCCCCCACTGAGTCACCTGCACCCAGATTGTCCCATACAGAACCCTCTTAACCCACACCTGGATCCTCCCACACTAAGCCCCTCCACTCTTGGATCCTGCCTTGCTGAGCCTGCCAGCCCACAGAGAGGGGCAGGGCCCTGGGGTGTTTCTGGGGCAGGCTGGGTCCTTGCACTGTGTCAGGGTTGGGTGCAGTCTCACCACTGAGTCCGTGTCCTGGGGGGAGTTGCACAATGATCTCCCACTTCTGTGCAGCCAGTGGCCTGTGCTCCCCAATGCCATGATGGAGTCTCTACATTTATTTGACAAATAAAATTTGCAAAATTTTGTAGAATTTTAAAATATTGTGTGCAGAATTTTAATTTTTTGGCACAAAATGCCCTCAGGAGTAAACTACTGTGGTGGTGAATAAATGTAAGGTGTCCAGACTTTCAATGACAAAACTGACATCTTGCCAGTTGGGGAAAATGTGCCTGAGAGGACTTTTGATGACTCTTTGGGGAAGGTTGATTACTTCTTCAGCCCGCCATTTAGATGAGAAAAGGACACTTAACAGTAAAAGGTGTAGTGCAGAGAAAATGGTGTTTGCTCACTACCCTCTTCTTTTTCTCATCCTTCTCTATCTTCCTTGTTCACTCCTCTGTTCATTCTTTTTTTCCTAATCTCTCTATTCTGTTACCCTTCTAAATCATCAGTGATGCTTTTAAAAAGCACTTCCTCACTCTGTTGTCTTTCCCCACTGTGCCCCATGTCTCTTTGGGAATAGGAAGGGCCTGAAATTGTGCCTGGAATCAAAAGCACCTTATTTCTGCCTCTCATCTGTTCTGATTCTTAGCAGTAGAGGACATCTGTTCTGTTGTTGAACAGCTGAGAAGTGGTTGCTCAGATACCCCTGTGTCATCAACATTAACTTTAGCAGTTTGTCTCAAGCGTCTATGTTCTGGCTAATTTTTAAAGCATTCCCTTTAGTGTATCTTTTCTTACAGCACATGCTAATGATTCTGAACACTTTAACAATTGCTGAGGCTGGGATAGATTCAAGAGCTAAAGATGGTGCAGATGGCAGCTTAAAGTCTTAGTCTTCCATTTTGCGTTTGGATTTCTAGGGCATGGTTTCCCCCCAGCTGACAACTCCTCTCTCAGCTACTGTTGAACGTTAAAGCCCTGCCACATTTCACCTAACACTAGCTATCAGTTTAATTCTTTACAAATTATATATAATATACACATACACACACTGGAGCTAGAACTGCTTCAAAATGGATCATCCACATTGTGTAATAAACTTCCCTCTCATCAAACAGACTTATCTCAATATTCTTCAGCTTGGGCCCGGGGGAGGTGTGGGTTTGGGTTTTTTTCACTTTTTTTTTTTTTTTTTTTTTTTTTTAAACTAAGTGCCTTTCATCACTTTTACCATCTGGAGATTAGATCATCTATTGAATTCAGTATTTAACTCTGTATTGTTATCCTGTTGTATTCTTTGTGAAATTTTGGTTTTAGATGAAAAGGAAAATTTCAGATTTCCATTGTGTCTGATATTGTGAAATTTCAAAAGATTTAGTAACTGTAGTTTTCCATTTTCTTAGTATCAGAGATGAGAGAGTGATTTTAATGTGTGTTTCATTTTGCTGTCGAAGTATTTCCATCACTTTGATTCAGATCTCTGCCTACAAGAAAGGCATCTGTGCTCTGGCAGACCTAGTTCTTATACTTGAGAATCAAAATGGATAGTAAATTGTTTAGTTTACAACCTTTCTTTCTCTTTCGCAATTTGGAGTACTAGAAATCTACATGGAATTTCACAATTTATGTAAAAGACAAGGGGTAGTCTCCAGGAAGGAGACTTGCAGCAGCAGCCTCATAAACCTCAGTATGTGGACTAGCTACTAGAGGGGACAAAGAGCTACACTGTTAGCATGAGTTACATTAACATTTATATTATCTATAGGTTTCAGGGTTAACACCCCATTGGCATGAGTCAGTTCACACTTCTGAGTTTGTCTGCAGAGGAAGACATAACTGCATTGGTTTAAACTTTGTTTGCATTTTTTTAAGTTAACTTTGTAACCGTGAGGGCTAAAATTGTAAGTGAAAACTTAAATTCTTGAGCACAATTGTGTGGCCAGAGGTGAATTCTGTAAGTTATGTTGCCCCAACGGAGTACGTGGGACCCTGGTTATAACCTCACTTTCCAGCGAGACCATCATATTTTGTAAGAATTCTGTTTTGGACAGTAATTCAGAAAACTCAGAGTGGTGTCTGCCTCAATCAAAGAGACTTGGCTTGAGCCTTCACATCTTGCCTCTGAAAACTAAGTCTCTTCATTTGGGTTGGTGGGTTGTTTTAGCATTTTGTCACTTAACGCGTGTATTCTTCTAACTTCAGATTTTCCACAAAATTCTCAGTCTTTAAACAAGGTCTTCCCTTCGGCATATCTGGGACCCAGGATCTTATGCTTTCCAAAAGATGCATATGATTCCATCGTATTCTTGTGCTGCCTCTCTTTAGGACTACTGAGCGTTAAGCTGCCACTACCTTTCTCTCTCTTCTTGAAACAACTACTTTACTTTATAATGAAAATGTAAATTCTGGAGAAAAGTCACATTTACATGGAGACTGTTAAGTCCTCAGGTATATGGCTCTTGCCCTTGACTTGCATTTCTGTTTAGCGGTCTCAGCTATATATAATGGGCATGAAACTTCAGCAGTCATCTTAAGTATTATGATACACATGTCTAGTCCATGAGTGACTTCATAACAGCAATTGGAATGAGGCCAAAGTCTTACAAAAAAACTCTTTTCCAGCTAAAATTGAAAATGCAACGGCACTTCAGTTTGGACAGAGATTATCCAATGTACATACTGAAATACACAGCAGAAATTAGTAAGGTTCTCCCACACTTTCATAGTGTGGACCACTTTTGTCCTAGTCATAATAGTGTCAACTACCTCCCCTGTTAAAGTTGAGCAAACAACATTCCTTTGGCTACTAGAGCTTCATTTCGTGGAAAAGTAGCATTAGGAAAGTATTAAATGTATTTTAGACTTTTATTGAAGCTTACCAGCTGAAAACAAGGGGAGTCATAACCATGTGATTAGCCATTTCTCCACAGACCGTCGAGTGCAGGGGTTCTCAAACTGGGGGTCATGATCCCTCAGCGTCATGAGGCTATTACATGGGGGGTCGTGAGCTGTCAGCCTTCCCCCCAGCCCCTCTTCACCTCCAGCATTTATAATAGTGTTAAATATAAAAAAAAATGTTTTTAACTTATATGGGGGAGGGGTCACACTTGGAGGCTTGCAGTGTGAAAGGGGTCACAAAAGTTTGAGAACCACTGAGCAAGTGGTTCAAGAGCCACTGTTTGGGAACTACTGCTTTGGAAGTTGGAGAGGGTAAAGGAGTGGAGGAGATTCAGTCCCCAGCCCTGCTACTTAACCTTGCCCAAAGTAACTCTAACTCTGCTTCAATTTACCAATCAGTAAAATGGAATAATATTTACCTTTCAGAGGAATTGAAACCTGTATTTGTGAAGGGCTTTGAGATTTCCTAGAAATGTCAAGTATTATAATAGGTACCATTAGGTTTTTCTTTTTCTTTTTTTTTTATGTCCAGTTAAAAGGTCCTTACATTTAAAGTACAACTCTACTATGATAAATTGAGTATGTAAAAATGACATCCATTTAGACACGCTCCCTGTTCGTATGTCTGGTCTCTTTTGACAATTTTAGCAAAAAGTAAGCTTTACTATATTTTATTCCTGGCAATTCATAGCTAACACAGTTAGGAGAGTGAGCTGTATTCTATACCTGCCTGTGCATTAGCAAAATTGTTAACCAACTTTCAGTTGGTTAAGCTTGTGCTAAGCCACTGAAGATGAGGTAATACAGATGTCATACAGCATAATGTGACCTGCAGAATCTTTATTACTGTTGGTAATGTGTGCAAAAGAAAGAACACAGTCTGGTGCACAAATCCCAGGTTGAGTTTGTAGGGCTGACCGGAAGAACAATATGTATTTTATGTATAACGGCACACTTGTTCTGCACATTATTTGAAACTGAGACCCTCAATTTAAGTGTATAAAGTGGTGTTTCTATTAATTAAACTTCCTAAACATATGGCCTTTTTGACTGATATGACTGTTTAAATACTTTTACCGTGTTACTATAGATCACATTTTTACTAGTAGGAAAAAAAGAGAAAAATGTCTTTTTAAAACACTTGTTCATTTCAAAGCCTTTTTGAAAGGCACAGACCTTTATTTAACAGCCAGCTGGTGACCCTTCGTTAAGCATGGCCCAGATAAGGATGCTGGCTTAAAATCTTGTGGGTGGTAAATTTTTTTTCTTCTGGATTTCTTTCATACTTTTAGAAAGTGCAGAGGTGGAGGCAAGATTCTTGAGCCTCTGGTTCCTTTGATGGAAACATTTAACTGAATAATGAAGATGTTTCCAATCCATGAGATGGGGATTTTTCATCACTTCAGTAAGGGCAATTAGAATATGAAGTGGAATAAAGCTTTAATACAAAGCAAGTTTTTTATTTTATTTTTTTTAATTAATTTGGTATTGACCTTTTGATGTACAAGTTGCGTTTTCTAAATATATTAGATGTGAGCTAATGAACTGAGCTCCAGTCACTTATATTGCTGTTTTGGGAAAAGGCAGGAGAATTCGCCTGTCCCAATGACTAGTCTAAATGCAGCTTTTAATCGTTACATGGACCCCAGGTTCCTCACCACTTCCCACTTTATTTTCAGTCATACGTTTGGGTATTATAGTAAATGATCTCTCTATTTGAGACATAGGAGCATTCAGTGCTGCTTCTATAAACAAGACAGTGGGGTGCAAGAAAGCATCAGTGAGGCAGGCAGTGTGCCCTATGTTGGTCCCCCCACACTATTTGCTTGGTTCAGAACACATGCTTATTTTCTGATCAATTTTACTTAATTTACCAATGGACTTATTTTCTCTCTGACTTTTTTAACCATTAGACTAACTAAAGGATTGGTCAAGCACTGTATGGTAGGCTTTTTAATAAACATTAAATATTGATTTGATTGTTTTTAATAGCAGTTTTACTGCAGTGTTCACTGACACTTTAGTAAAACCATTTGTCTGACACAGCTGTCAACTTCCTGCAACTGAAATAATTTCTTATTTTTTAAGATAAGCCTTCTAAAGTAGAAAGCAGACCTCATGCATCATTTGAACCAAATAAAGTACAGTGAACTGAAGACCCCTCCCATCACTTGCTGTGCTATGGAGTCTTTGAATTCCAAGCAGAGGTCTCAGCTGTCCCAGTTTAGGTTACACTGTATTAGGATTGGCTGTAGCAGTATACCCCCTCCTCCCTCTTCTAGCTTTCACTGGGGGAAAGCATGAGGCAGAGATTAAATGTAGAAGCTGTCACCAGGCTTCTCCAGTGCAGCTGGCACCATGGGTGTGCTTCAGAGCAGCTCCTGCTAGCTCTGTAAGCCCTCCACTCTGCCTCCTCTCACTATGTTTCCTCTGATAAGATTTTGAGTACAGCAATCCAAGAAGAATTCCCTGCCCCCCACACATTTATTCTGCTCTATTCCCAAGTTTTTTACCTCTTGATTGTTTGGAAAAAAATCTCTAAAAATTGATCACAAAAAGCCCCCAAAGTTGGGGAAAATTGCAATAGGAAAAAAGAAAAGCCAGAAAATTCAAACAGTTTTAGTGTATTGAGCAAAATTATAGTGCCTACTGCACAAGCAATTGATTCAGAAAACTGGCATATTCAGAGGAAACAGAGTAAGATCTGAGTTGTCTACCATGCCCGTGGGAAGGATTGAATGTCCATCCTCTCCCTCTTTCCCCAGGGACAGCAACCACAAGTGCCAGGTGTGCAGGGTGACAGTGGTGGGCTTGTCGGCATATGCCAAGCACATCTCCAGCCAGCTGCACAAAGACAATATCGATGCCCACGACAGAGAGGAAGATGAAGGGAAAGAAGAGGCTGATGAAGAGTACTTTGACAAGGAACTAATTCAACTAATCAAACAAAGGAAGGAACAGAACCGGTGAGTATTCTTCTTCTTCTTCTCTTACGAATTCCTTTAAAGCTGTTCTGGGTATGGAGAAATGCTGCCAAGATAGAATTATGTTTGAAGTGCAGTCTGCATGCAACCAGTATACTGATCATAAGACCAGTTTACGGTAACTACCTGTAGGATGCAGCTTGTGTGTCTAAACACAAACCTTTCATTTATCATTTTCAGTTCTGATAGTTGTGAGGTTTACTGCAGTGCTTGGAAAATAAAACTCAGCCTAGTCCACAGCAGAGGTGAAACAGTTTCACTTGTAGCATCACAAGGCCTTGAACTGGAATTGCTTGTGTGCTGCTTAAGGATTCAAGAGCATTCAACATCTCTATGCAAATATTTTATATTCTCATCAGCATACAGTTGAATAAAATGTTCAAATAATTTTAGCAGCATATCACTTCCTTGCCCTACAAAATTAGCCTCTCACAAACTGTTGTTGGGTATAACTTGATGCTTTTATTTTACAGCTCTTATTTATGAGCTCTAAAATGAATTAGAATCTCATATTTTGGGTAACAATCTAAATGTCCTCCTGAAATGCACTGAAGTCTTAAATGAAATGCTTTTTTTGGTTTGTTCGTTTGTTTTGTTTAGCATTAGCTAAACATTACTGTTCGGTGTGACTGGGTAAAGTTAGGCTACACAGTGTATAAGATTTCTGTTTCAGCATTTAGCCTGCATCTGACACTTTTGTGAGTGTGCATTGCTAGCGCCATGTTAATTTTATAATATAAAGTTTACAGAGTAAGAACTGTTACTGTAACACTATAAGGGTGGGCATAGGTTATTCCTTTTTTAATTTTATTTTATGGCTGGGGACCCCAACCATAGCATGCAATAAGTTTGAGCTCTCCTTTGACCTGACCAAGAGCACATAAAAATGAGGTCATTGCCTGCCCAGTCTAGACTCTTTGGATACCAGCCAGGACTAGGAAGGTTTTTAGACTTTCCACCAGTCCCTTCATTCTAGCCAATAACTGTGCTGCATGGTACCCACTTTTGTGCTATGATGCTCAACGTTGTTTTAGAGTTATTACATTCCTTGGCTACACTGGCCACAGAAATGGGGTCTTCTGCATTTAGTGTTCTTAGCCCACTTAAAATCTTTTAAAATTTCCCTGTTGGAAGTAGCTCAGGGGTGAGGGGAGCATTGGATAGGTGGGAGTGTTAAGTTAATGATGTCCACAACAAAATTATTTCCCTCCAAACAGAATGTAGTTGTCAGCTATTTGACTCAAAGATGCTAGTATTTAGACACCATTCCTGTCCTGGCTTCTTATATTAGAGCTCACTTTTCCTTATGCAGTAATCCATATGACAACTTCACATCCATTTCATAGGAGGCAGAAGTCACTTTAATGCGTGCTGAAAGCTTAAAAAAGGGAGATGGAATGTAAAGTTCTCAATTTATCCACAACCAGGTGTTGCGGAGGCAAACGTTGTGATATTAAACTTCCCCGTCCTACCCTTCCTGTGACCTACAAGGATCCATTCTCTCTTAGGCCAGTTAACAAGGATCTTTCACTTAAATTCCATTTTTGCAGGATAAATAGTCCTAGTGTTCAGATTGCTGACCTTGAGAACTGCACCACTAGCATTAAGGCAGCATTTATCTTTGAATGCATGTGTTATAGATCCACTTTGTTCTTGATATCCTGCCAAGCCCAAATATAATCTTCATTTATATCTGCCTGCTAGCAGACTACCAAAGGGCAATAGCTATGTGCTCAAGGGAAAGTCTTTCTAGGCCTCTTATTGCACATTTCAAGGACAGGCTGAGGCCTCGTTTCAAAACTAGACAAAATGTTTTTGTCTCATGTCTGAAACCAAGCTTGCTTAGGTCTTTAATACCTAACTGTCCTACAGGAACTCTAAAAATCAAGAAAGAGTCTCATGGTTGTTTTCTCCAGCAATTTGAATAACTTCTTTCCTCAGCCTAACTTTCCTTCTAATCTTTACCAGTTCATCCTAACAGTAATACCTTGCACTTGCAGGATATATAATCTTCATTAAAAAGATCTTGATTGCCAGGTAGGGAGAGAATGAATTTACCAATATTCTGCTCAAATAAATTGCTCAGTCACACTTTGAGACACATGGGTTGGGGAAGAGCTTGTACAATAGGGAATATCTTGTCTTATGGTCTTAACTTCTTTTACAGTCCAAATCACTAGCAAATTGAAAGAAATATTGTCTCATTTTCACTTTGTAGACTTCCCTTAATTAAAGTGAAAGTCATTGCTTAATCATTCTTCTGGAGTGGAGTAAAAACATCCCATGGGTGGTGGAATGATGTAATTGGAAGTGCAAGGAAAAAGCTTAATTACAATACATTGGTTAAAAATTTAAAGCAGCTTTGTGAAATTCTGCTTGCCAGGGGCAAGTCTCTCTCTCACTCACACTCACACAGCAATTTCGGGATGTAATGGTAAGTGTGGGGAGAGGATCTTGCACTTAACCTGACAAATGTTCATGACAGTTTTACAAAGCTAAATTAAAAAATATCAGCTTTCCTTTCATGGGAGTGGAAAAACAAATATGTATTTTACCAACCTGGAAGCTGAGTTTTGAATAAGAGAACATTATGCAACCTTCCACAGCATGTTTGTTCTCCAAGCTTGGAGAGAACCAGTAGAGAGAGAAATGGAACCTAGCAACTAAATTAATCACTTCCATTTGATGTATTTAGAGTAGCTTTTTCATTGCAAATAAAATAATATGCTGGGATGCTGTTTGATGCCAGTTTAAGAGAATTAGGAATCAGATTGGTGCAGATCATGGATGTTTAATCTAGTACTTTAAGCTTTAACTAGAAAATTAAGTCTGTAGCTCTTCAGGTTACAAAGAAACACTGTTCATGTTTTGAAAGCTAAGTGATGAAAACATCATGAAACAATAATCCTGACATATATCAGTTGGCCCCATTTATTTCAGAGGTGTTTTGACCATGAAGCCTCATGCTGATTTAAATGGCCACGTTATAAAATATGTCACTGCTGATCAGAGTACATAAGAGAGAGGTATAATTGTGTTTATGATCTGGGCCACGGGTCGGCAACCTATGGCACGCCTGCCAAACATGGCACGCGAGCAGATTTTGAGTGGCACGCAGCTCCCTGCCGCGGTCCCGGCGCTCAGCCCCCCCGCCCACCGCTCTCCCTTGCGGGGGCAGGAGGCAGAAGCTTGGTTCTGCAGCAGCCAAGCTACCCTCCTCTCCCGCTTCTTCCCCCAGCATGGTGCTTTCCTGCCCCTCCTCCTCTCCGTCCCTGCGTCAATCAGCTGATGGCCCTAGCGAGGGGGAGGGGGAAGAGCGGCAGCGTGCACACAGCTCCGTAGAGGATGCAGAGAGAGGTAGGGACGGAGCCTGAGGGAAGGGGATGGAACAGGGCATATCCCTTCCAGCCCCCTGCCATGAGCAGCTCAGGGCAGGGGGCTGGGAGCACCCCCATGAGCTGAGCACCCCAGCCCTCTGCCCTGAACCCCCCCACCCCAACACACACCCAGCCTTCTGCCCTGCACCCCCACAGCCCCAGCCTTCTGTCCTGAACCCCCACACACACACTCAGCCTTCTGCCCTGCATCCCCATACTCCCAGCCCTCTGCCTTGACCCTTGAACCCCTCCCCACACCCAGCCTTCTGCCCTACACCCCCCCACACCCCAGCCCTTTGCCCTGATCCCCACCCACACCCCAGCCTTCTGCCCTGAACCCCTCCCCCAGCCCTGTGCCCTGACCCCTGAACCCCCCCCCCCAAAGGTCTGGGGTCCCGGCCATAGGCCCTGCTCAGCCCGCTGCCGCCCTAGGTGAACAGAACCCCAGGCTGGCAGCGAGCTGAGCAGGCTGGTGGCGTAAGATTAGCATTTTAATTTAATTTTAAATGACGCTTCTGAAACATTTTGAAAACCTTGTTTACTTTACATACAATAGTTTAGTTATATAATGTAGACTTATAGAAAGAGACCTTCTAAAAACGTTAAAATGTATTACTGGCATGCGAAACCTTAAATTAGAGTGAATAAATGAAGACTCGGCACACCACTTCTGAAAGGTTGCCTACTCCTGATCTGGGCAATCTGAGTGCTGTCTCATTTTTGGTTCCACCAAAGGGTGAAGATTTGGAGAGTGCCACCTCATTTTCCCCAATCCGACCCCAAAAGATAACAAATCAAATTAATTACAGATTAAATAGTACAGTATAGGTTGAGACTGCCATGTGATGGGACTTGAAAGGAAGAAGTTGTCTATCTTAGGTCATCTTTTCTGCAAGCAACTTTGCTAAGTATTGGTTAGCTATTTTTGTAACCTACCAAATTCTTATTACAGTGTTTTCTGCCTATTAATAAATTGTGACTCTTGAAATGCCAGGGAAAGCGTCGCATTTGACTTCCCCTCAGTGCATTTGCACCTTCCTTTCTTCCTGTTAACTCATCACTTCCTGCATTTCCTCCTCAACCCATATCTACACCACAATACATCAAATTTGTGTACATTTACATATGGGAAAAATACACCCCACAGTCCCTCCCCTCCCCCCCAATGAAACTAATCTGACACTTGCTAACCATTACATGCCTTGTATTTTGTATTTGTATTACAGAAGCCCCTAGAGGTCCAAAGCAAAATCAGAGGCCATGCTGCATCTTTTTTTCCCCCTCTTCCTTTGTTCCTTCCCTGAAGTGCTTAAAATCTCTTACATGTTTATACTGTGCCTAGCACAATGTGACCCCAATCTTGGTTGGAGCATGTAGGTGATGTTGTAATTACAAAAAAGTAAATGATCCAAATGACGGCATGATAACTGACTGTTTGGAGAGGCCTTATGTGAATGAAACTTTTTTTTGGTCATGGTATAGCTGGATGACACTTAAAATACTGATTTATTTTGCTACTCTTCACATCTGGTCTTAACTTAAAATTGTTTTTTTTTTTTTGCTTGTTTGCTTTGTTTTTTAACTGTACCCAATAGAGGTGCAAGGGCTTTTTGCAGAGGTATTGTCAGTGTTTTCACTCAATGCAGGCTTTGTGGAAAAAACAAGAGAAGTTGGCTGTCTTAAGCAGACATCATTGCTAGAATGGATTAGGAAAGCAGTAAGAACTATGTTTTCTGCGCCAGAGGCAAAGTGCATAGCCATTTCCAGATGTTAGTAGTTTGGGAAACCAGTGTCGTGCCAAACAACCTGAACTTGCTATCCTATGTGGTGGTATTGTTACCTACCAGCCTGCTTTACATCTAAGGCTTAATATGTATATATTTATTCTGGCAGATTTTTAGATCATTTTGAATAGTTTGAGGCTTGTTACCTCTTTTACAAAACTGGGATAGATTGGGATATACTTTTCAGTCACTGAACAGACATATTTCCTTATGTCTTCTAGGCAAGTT
The DNA here is from genome assembly GCF_013100865.1 of Trachemys scripta elegans. Taxonomy (NCBI): domain Eukaryota; kingdom Metazoa; phylum Chordata; order Testudines; family Emydidae; genus Trachemys; species Trachemys scripta. The sequence continues at coordinate 62,791,858 of NC_048301.1, read as the reverse complement.
GAAGCTTGCTGTAGAAACCAAGAAATAGAACCCGATGATAGGAGACCACAGAGAAGGCGAGAAGAAAGAGCTGTTTATAAAGACAGAGAAACTTATGATCCATCCTTGTGGCACCATCATGGCCCATCTCAGAGGGACTGGAAATGGGAAAATGATGGCTTTATGAATCCTAGGCAAGGCAAATTCCCACATTCTATAAAGAACCCTAATGCAGACCGGCACTTCAGTGGTCCCAGGGGATGCTCGGGATGGCATCAAAATGGTTCTGCAGGCCTTTCAGGTCAACATGATAACCATGGGAATTCTGGAGGTGTTTGGCATCCAAATGCAGGAGGAGAAATGTCAAAATGGTATCAAGATGTCAAAGGAAGAAATTCCAACTGGCATTCTGAAGGAACAGGTGACTTTTCTATTTGGCATTCTAAAAACTCAGCAAGAAACTGGAAATCCAATCCTCAGGGTGCCGATGGCTGGAATTTTGGTGGCACAGGGGACACACATCCACTGGAAAGAAATAGGACTGCAAATTCTAGTTCCCACACAGAAGATGGGAGTGTTGCATGGAAAAAAAACCCCATTAAATATAACCAGGAAAGGTATACACGGCAGTGGCAGGCAAATGACCAATTGGATTTTACTAGTGATAAACTCCCTCCAGTGGGGGCACTGGATTTCAGTATTTCTGAACAACCAGAGAGTAAAATGTCCAAGATGAATGGAAAGAGTGGCAGCACTTCCAAAGATAAAATTCATCGCTGGACTCCTTACCCCTCCCAGAAAGCTACAGACCAGCAGCCATGGTCTGAAGAGAATGTTCCTAAAACTTCAGAGAAAAAAGATTCTGTATCTCTACCTTTTCTCGAGACACCCATGAAAGGGATGGATCTTGAAATAGATGCAACAAGCCTCCCAAAACTGATAACGTGGGAAGAGACCCTTTTAAACCACCCCTGTTACAAGGCCACTGCTGACCAACATGAATCTTGCAAGGTGAATGCAGACTGCCCCAGTGGAGGAAGACCTGACCAAGAGGAGGGCAGAAGTAACAGGATGCCATCACTGAAATCCCCTCTCCTGGTTATTCCAGACATGAAGTTATCTTCCCAAAAGCAAGATCCAAAGGATCTCTTGAAAAATGTCAAGCTTCTATTATCCTCATCCCCTGGAGAACTCCAGAACCATTCGAATGCACTAAACTTAGAAACTAACCGTTCCTCTTCTTATGTATCCAAGTTGCGCAGTGCTTGTAGCTTAAGAGGTAGCAGAGATGTGCTTGACAGAAATCAGAGACAGCCTATTGATAGCCTAAGTGAAGAACTACGAAAAGCCAAAGAAGAATTGCAATCCAATCTTTCTCTGCAAAATCCTTACTTAAGTTCATACAGAGATACAGAGAGTGATCTAAATGGTGGTCGGAATATAGAGGAACCCAGGAAAGGTTCTTCAAAGACTAATGAGCTTAGAGTTGATACATTAGAGGATGTAAGTGAAGAGTGTGAAAAGGCTGAAGCAAGGGTTGAAAAGCTACGTCCTTTTATTAATACTTGTTCACCGTGTGACCCTCAGGAGTGTGAACATGCTACCACCAGAAAGGAAGGTGACACAGAAGCATCAGGCAAACTTCCCGTTTCAAGTATTATAACTGAGAAGCAAAAAGATTCTGAATTTCAAATGGAGTCAGTGAACCCATCAAGCCTTCAAAACAATTTAAGTGATGAGCTGAAAACCTCTCAGGAAGGGAAAGGTGAAGATCCTATCAAATCAAATCATCATTTTGATATGGAAGGCTTTGAAAACAGTTTAGATCATGAACTGCAAAAAGGAGGTGGTGGCCAACCTTCAGGCCCTCTTCTTCCTGAATTAAGTAAACTTGGCCTCCCTGCTTCCCTCCAAAGAGATCTGACACGACATATCAGTTTGAAGAGTAAAGTTGGGGCACATCTTCCTGAGCCCAACCTCAACAATGCACGACGTATTCGAAATGTTAGTGGTCATCGAAAGAATGAGACTGAGAAGGAGTCTGGACTTAAACCAACCCTGAGGCAGATTCTTAGTGCATCCCGAAGAAACATAAACTGGGAACAGGTCATCCAGCAAGTAACAAAGAAGAAACAGGAGCTTGGCAAGGGTTTACCAAGGTTTGTAACCTTTTAACTTTCAAACATGGATCTTGTTATATCTGAATCACTAGACTCTAAAGACTACCATTTGAAGAACTGCAGAGATGAATTCTACCATACCATATTTGTGTCTGTCTATAAAGACACACATGCGCACACACACTTTCCTGCTACTTCAAGCAAGAAGTTGATTCTGATCATAGTTTGTGACTAACAATTCAGTACATATGACACTGGTAACATTGGATTGTATTTTAAAGTTCTGTTAACTACAAACATGTATAGGTATAATATGAACAATACTTTAAATATATTGCAAGACCATTACTTGATTTTTTTTTTGCATGAGATCAAATACTGAGAAGTACTTGCATCATCACGGGCAAGTTGAATGCATCCCTTGCTGTAGTAATTCTATTTTTTTTAATTATTAGCAATTTGTACATTTAAAAAAAAAATCTAGATAGTGAGTCTCAATATCGTATACATTGAAACTGCCTTTAAACTTAATGTGAAGACAAGTATTTTCAGTCTATTTTGTAAATGCAACATCTTATTGTCTCATCAGTCTTAGAAGCAAGTAATTCTGTAACGAGTGTCTGAAAATTATAATAGGTTTACTTATCTGTTTTAAAATTCTGTTTCAGATCTACCCTGTGTAAGAGGGTAGCGTGCTGCATTACAACTTCGACAAGAACTTATGTACAGGTTTCTGACATCAAACTAAGAGGGTCAAATTGATCTTCACTTCACCCTAGAGCTAATGAAAATCCTGCTTTTGTGTTTGAAAATAATGTCATGGCTAAGCACTAGCTCAATAATGAAGTTATGCAGCTAGGGTCCTTCCTTTTTAGATTACACAAAAGGCAGAACAACACTAGTGTTGTCATCTTTTAGTCCATCAGTGTATACCTGGCTATATATTTAAAACAGATTTTTTTCTCCCCCTAGATTTCTTTCAGTGCCTGTCTTCTGCTCTTATACATTTGCAATGTTTTTTGTTTGTTTTTAGGTTTGGCATAGAGATGGTACCCCTTGTTCAGAACGAACAGGAAGGTCTTGATTTGGGTGAAGAACCTGAGCTGTCCAGCCTAGAAGGATTCCAATGGGAAGGGATTTCCATTGCAGTATCTGGATCAGCTAGGAAACGCAGCCTCTCCGAAAGCAGTGTTGTTGTGGACAGGACTGCTTCTGTTTATGGATTCTTCAGTGACCAAGCCACAACAAAGGAAAGTGAGCAAAAGCAAATCATTCCAGCCTGCCATTCACATTTTATAGCACCTATATATAAAACAAGTGCTGATAATGTGGCCGACTTCAAACAAGAGACATCCTCTCTCCCTTCATCACCATTCATGTCTGAAAGAACTGAAACTCTTATCAACGGAAGGAGACACAGCCTACATATGCCCTCTGATGTTACAAGCCTCACAGTGTTTACCACTAAACAAGATAAGGAGAGCCCAGAATGTAGAATACCATTTCTTGAAAACAAAAATGCATTAGAGCTCACAGGAGAAGGAAACATTTTGGCTTCAAATGGAGCTTCAGTGCATGCAGGATCAAACTCTGTAGATGCAGCTACAGACAGCAGCTGTACATCTGGTACTGAGCAGAATGACAGCCAGGGAATTGGAAAGAAAAGAAGAGCAACTGGAGTAAGTGTAGTTCTGCATATCTTCAGGATATTAGCAGTAGAAATGTTTCTCTTGTTGGTTGTCATTAAGATTAGGATTTAATCACTGGTATTTTTAATAAAAGTCATGGACAGGTCACAGGCAAGAAACAAAAAATCATGGCTCATGACCTGTCGATGACTTGTACCATAAATACCCCTGATTGAATCTTAAGCGGGGGCACTTCCGGGAGGGCGTGGGGGGGAACCCACTGCCGCTCGGCCGCTGCTGGTTTTGGGAGGGAGCCCCAGGGGGGCCTGCAGTTGCTCCAGTTGCCCTGGGATTGCTGCCAAGAGCGGGGTCAGGGCGTGTGGGTTTACCCCATTCTGCCCACCCGGCATTCCAGCCGACAGGAGCGCTGGGAGGGCGGAACGGGGTAAGTCCCCATGCCCCGACCCCGCTCCCCAGCTGAAACGCCGGCGGACGGAGCAGGGCAGCCCCCATGCCCCGACCCCACTCTCCGGCAGGAGCGCTAGTCAGGTGGAGCGGGGCAAGCCCTTGCACCCCGACCCCACTACGCCCCTCCCTCAACCAAGCTTCACAATCATCATTGGTGAGTATAGTATTAAATTGTTCTAAAATTATTTAAAACTTCTGCTGTATATGTGTCTTTTGTCTGGCAAAAAATTTTTCCCTGGAAACGAACACCGCCCCCCCCCCCCTCCACTCCCAATTTACATTAATTCTTATGGGGAAATTGGATTTGCTTAACATCATTTCACTTAAAGAACCATTTTTCAGGAACATAACTATAAGGTTAAGCAAGGAGTTACTGTATATTTGTAGGCAAACTCTAATATTGGCCAGGACAAACACACTGATTCTTGGCATATCTTGTTTCCCTTCTGTACAGTATCTCTACTGAAAGGATTGTGTTCACAGGACCTTTGTGGTGGTTTGACCCAGATAGATATCCAGTACTATATAATTGCAAATATTTTTTGTCCTCTTATATTCAGAGTGTGTTTTAACTGACTTAAAAAAAAAAAATTAGACAAGGTGGATGAAAGATGCCTTCATGATACTTCTAGCTTTTTTTAAGATTTCCTGTGGTTTAAAGAATAGAAAACTGCCACTGCCCAGAACTTCTAGATTTGGCCTTCTGCTTCTGGAAATGAGTGTCTTCAATAGAATGCTGATCATGTTTCAGGACCTACTAGGAATGTTAAGCAACCATGGAAAAATTGGTTTTTTGGTAATGCCTGGTTTTGTGGCTGAACATTAAAAAGAGAAATACACTTTTGCAGTAATGGTTGTCTTTAAAATTATGCAGTGGAAGAAAAAATACCTGGACATTTTTATTTTTTTTTACCGTATGCTCCAGTAATCTTGTCTGTGTTGGGCCTAATGACTCTTTCTGTGTATGTCCCTTTTTCATTTGAAACTTTATTTAGCATGGTATTTATCCCTTTCTAGATTATAACTGGTCTTATTTCCCCATGCATGGTCTTATCACAGTAAACAACATTAGACAGACATGAAGGAGAACATCTTGGCCAAGTTTACTTGATCGACTTGGCACCTGAGTACCTAGAGTGCTGTCTGCTGTAGTATTTCATTGTCTCCGGTGGAAACAGGACATTTATTTTTAGCTCCTCTCTCTTTTGAGAGGAGAGGCAATAAAGTATGAGTGAATGGTGTTATAACAAAATTCATCTGCATATGTTCTCTCCTCTGGCTATAATCTAGACTTGCCTGGGAAAGACATGGTAGATATTTAAATTCTTATTGTAGCCCTAGACATTTGTAGGATGTAGACTTAAGCTTTTTAATTGTATTGTTCTAACTTTAATGAATGAACTTTTCTATGTATAACTTTTAGGAGGGATCATCTCCTGAAATCCCAAGTCTAGAAACAAAGAATAAAAGAAGGAAAATTAAAGGCAAAAAAGGTCAGTGATACCAGGTGTGTGTGGGAGGACACAGCATGAAGAGGTTATGAGTATATGCCAATGCTGCCTTGATAACAATTGGTTTTTAATAAAAGTTGGTTTGAGGCTTTTCTCCCCTTCATTGTGATTTTCGGTTTGCACTTCCCCCTCCTCCTCTCCCCCAGTGTCATGGCTGAACACTGCAAGGCTTGTGATACTCTGCTTATCCTACATGAACACTGCAGTTCTGTGGCTGAGTGGGACATTGTGCTCACTAAAGGCATACAAAAGGGTGCCTGTGACGATGTCAGCCAAGCTGTAACTGGATATTGACAGGTAGGTAATGTTGGGAGCAGAGCAAGAAAGTGAGAGTATTCTTGTTCTACTCCACCTCATTGTGTAAGATGGCTTCCTTAGTCTGTTCTTGCTCTCACACAATCTTAAAATGTGAGCTATAATCTACTTTTGAAGCTTTTCTGATATTTCCTTTGTATATAATGTGTAATGAAGTAAGTGTTACTGGGCTGAGTGCTAGCAAAAGCAAAATTAAGAAGTATTTTTGTAAAACATTTTTCTGTTCCTTTGGAATCTTGTTCCAACACCTGAATGACATTTTCCATTTCACTGAGAGGACGGATGGCTTTGTTAAGGCATATGACTTGGAGTCAGGATATCAGAGTTCTATTCCTGATCCTGCACATTTTCTTTGTGATTTTTGGGACATATCACTTAATTTTTCTTTGCCACAATTTTCTCAACTGTAAGAAGCAGATGAGACTTTCCTTGCATGAGTGTTGAGACCAAATTGTTTGTAAAGAATGTTGATTTCATCAAATGGATAATAATGATCATAGCCTACCAGCAAGAAATTTTGTTCTTATCACCGTCCTGCATTCCTCAAAAGATAAAGTCAGTTTCCATGATATGGCTGCTGCCCATATGGCTAAATGGGTGCTTTTTTTTTTTTTTTTTTTTTTTGTCGTCATGTCAGGGAGATGGTAGCCAATTCTGATTACAGGATTTTTGGATCCAGTTCATCATCATCCTCATGCTGATATATAGTCAGACTTCCCCACTTCGTCCGTCTTGCTAAGAAGCAGATGCAGCTGATGCCTGTCTAGTGAAGCATCTGCTTTGTTCCCTGTTGCGGAGACCTGGAGGACAAATAAGACTTCCTCCCAGAAAAATTCCAGGGAAATAGGGCCAAAAATGCCCCTTCTGTTGCATTCTCCTGCAGCCTTTTGATGGTCTCTCTGTTCTTCGAATCCTGCTTCCCCTCCTATTGGAGTACTGACTGACACTTCCAACTCATCATATGAGATTTATTGAGTTCATTGCTTAATACTGTGATACAAAAAAGTCTCCACAAAAGTGACCTGTTAAAATGAATTGTAAAACATGAGCTGCACTCTAAATTGTGCTTATTTCTCTTACAGAGCGTTCTCAGGTAGACCAGTTGTTGTCCATTTCCCTGAGAGAAGAAGAGTTGAACAAGTCACTGCATTGTGTGGATGACCGCCTCTTGCAGGCTCGGGCTGCTCTGCAGGCAGCCTATGTTGAAGTTCAACGATTCCTTGTATTGAAACAGCAGGTAACTGCAGGCTTTTTGTGCTGTCTGAACTAGAAATTAACAGCCTTCAGTTGTGCTTGATAGGGCTGATTGAATCACTTTCTCTCCCCTCTCCCCCCACAGATAACAATGGAGATGAGCGCATTGAGGAGTCAGAGAATTCAGATCCTGCAGGGGCTACAAGGTACTGAGATTTAACAATATTGCAGTGCTAGCATTCTGACCTGTATTCTGTAAGCTTAAGCTTGTGTGCTGATCTTGTATTCAGTTTAACTTCGAATTTGCTCATGAAAGTTCAGGATAGGTTGGTACAACTTAGTAAGCTTCCCATGTCCAGTTTTGTTAGGCCATTCCTGTGTTGCACTGTAAAGCTTTCTACTATTCAGATTGGATGGCTTTTCAAGAGTGTCATGTAGTGGGCCCAGTAAACTCTTGATTGAATTTTTTTCCTTCTTGTCTCCATTTATTTCCTCTTGAGCTGTTAAAACCAAACTTCCCCAAACAGTTAATGTATGGGCATTTGCTCCTTCTTTCTCTAGAAACCTATGAACCTCCTGAGAGGTCAGAACAGCTCACCTGCAGCATCTCAGATGAAAGAAGAATTAGCAGATCCGTGACAACAGCTGATCTAGCTCTTCCTCCTTCAGGTCACTTCTTCCCCCTTTTGGAGACTTCTTCATGTCTCTCCTCCCACACATCCCCTTCTGGTACTCCCTTGGGAGCCTCTCTCCGAGTGAGCACCCCACCTGTGTTCCAAACCCCTAGGACTATCACAGCCAGCATTGTTCCTGATTCATCAATGCAAATTAAACAAGAACCTATGTCTCCAGAGCGTGGAGAAGAAAGTGTGAATACCGTCCTCCATGGCTCTGTGTGCACTCCACAAGCAGAACTGCAGCAGAAGGATGGTATGTTGGTTTATCTTCCTTTTAAAGACTAGCTTTGTGAGAATGTGGAAAACCACTTTGTTGAAAGAGTAAAAGTTATTTAGGCTTCAAACCTGTAAGCTACTCTGCATGGGTGAACCCCCATTGACTTCAGCCACAGTAATCATCTTGCAGAATTGGGGCCTTAATTTGTAACAGACTTAAGTTACCCCTTTTTAATTTTATTGATTGGTTTAAATGCATATCACAGCTTCTAAAACTAAAGGCTTATACTTTTGCTTCAAAAGAAAAAAAATAAAAGGCCAGGATTTGCATGCAACAGTCTCTTAAAAATGGTGTGTGCATATATAATATGGTGGCTAGTGAGATTGTATTAGCTTCTAGTCCATATTGTAACTGGAAGCAGTACAGCACTGGTAGCCACCTACACAAGGCAAAAAATGCTTAAGCAAGAGATTTAAACACTTTTGGCCAAACTAAATTAAGGATCTTCTGGGCTTTCTGGATGGGTTCAAATGGGATTAAAAAAACAAAAAATCCTCTATTACTCTTGAGTTGCAAGTGGGATTTAATAACTAGATTCAGAGATCACATCATTAATACTACCCTCTTTCCATTGCTTGAAATCTGAATTACCGTGAGTGGTATTAAATTATTTTCATTATTCTCTATATAGCCTTTATCCTGCCAACATATATGCTTAATTTTACTTGTGTGAGTGATCCCATTGAAATGAATGGGACTACTAAATTGAGTAAAGTTAAGCAAGTGTTTAAGTGCTAGCAGGATAAAGGTCATGTTTGTGAAATTGAAATCTGGAGTGTAGCTGGAATTACTGTGATAAATTGTTTTTAAAGTTTTTAAAACAAAATAGATGCATAAAAGCTCCTGAGCTCCAGTTTACTTTTGAAAAGAATTTAAGCCAAAGGAACCGAAATCCCACTCATTTTGTTTTTCCCCAGTGAAATGTAGGCACTTTTCTGCAAATCTTACCTTCAGTATCTACCTGGGCTAGGCTGGGGTGAAACACACACTGAACCAGTGTTTGACCTTTCTTCTCCCAACCTAGGGAAATATCAGTGAAAGAAACAGAGAGAAAAAACACAAGTTTTTTTTGTTAAATTAAAAATACTCTATGTTGTACTTCATAACCATATTTATTTCTCAAACATAAACCATACATTGTCCAAAGTAAAGCTTACAGTTTTGTATATAAAACAGAAAAGTCCATGGTCTAATTTTTTTGCACTTTCAGATTATTTTTTCCTAGTATGGATTCTTGTAGCTATTAAATTTCTTATGTTCAACTATGTTGCATTAATGTGGATATATTTAATTCATTATACTTTCCTTTTCCTTTTTCAATTCTAGCATCTAGTAGGGAACATGTAGGTCTAAAGATAGATAGAAAAAATCTCTTATCCAAGGCAAAGTATTGCAATCGTTACTTTAAATTGCTTATATTATTGTATCCTGAATGTGGTGTTCAGCCTAAAACAAGGGTGCCAACTGCCTTACCAAGTTAAGTATTTGCCTTTCCATTTTTAATGGCTTAAGCAGTTAGTGATTTTTGTCATTTTGGGGGGCATCAAAGATGAACAGAGGACTGCTCCTGCATGAAGCTAATGTTGAGGAGCTGCTGGAGGGCATGGAACAGAGACTTAAGTGATTGCTGTGGCTGCAATGGCATAATGTCTCTCTTGCAGAATCCTCAAACTCGGTGCTCTTATTATGAGCTTCAATGACTTATTTAGTGGCACAATTCAAGTTAAAGAATTGGATTAAACTGATTCTCTACATTTTGAGATGAGCATGAATCTTGCTACTTGACTCGTTGCAATGCTTACGTTTAACTTTAGAAGAATTGTTTTCATAACTTCAGTCTATTCAGTTGTATGCTTCCTACTACTTTCTTTTTTGGTACATTAAGTCTAAACTGTGGGTTGGTATTTGAGAGTCCAAATTAATTTCTGTTTGCAATATTGATTAGTTTTCAGATCTCTCTCTCTCTCTCTCTCTCTCTCTCTCTCTTACTCACACGCACACACACACTCTCTCGCACACACACTCTCACACTCTTAAAATGAGCAACGGCCACCTCGTGAATTTAACACTGGCAAAAATGCAATGAGCTAACCCATTTTATAGAGATTCGCCAGTGGATATCTTGCCCACTTTCCGTAGATTTATATCTAGCATTCCAAATTCCCCCAAAATTCAGCTCCACATCCTTGTCTCTCTAACATGCAGATGAGTTGAGTTGATTCCACTCAGCTATGCGCTTCTCTCCAACCTCCCTTCACCTCCTCTTTAGGAAGTTCTCAAACACCTATATTTTCCTAATAGGGATAGCAAGCACCTTGATTTCATCAAGCCCCATTTTAAAATAGCTGGTTTTTTATTCACAGTGTAAATTAGAAAACTGTTTCTGTTTTAAAAAAACAAAAAAACCTTTCAATGATGTTAAATATGTAGTGACAAAAGGTTTAAAAAAAAAAAATGGCAGGAATCAGAACACTGATAAAACCAGCTGAGGTTTTTTCCCCACTGGGGTGGTTGAATGGGAGTAGGCACCTTAGCTTCTACCAGTTATATCTAGGATGTGAATTTAACCGTTTGCATGCATTCCTGCCATCCCAATGTTCTAATTTGATATGGTCACAACTGTTTAAAGCTTGCTTAAATATTTGTTTGTTCTGCCTAGCTGTGGATCTAAGAGCATCCATGTGTATATCGGCAGTGGTCAAAAATAACTTAAATTGCTCAGAAAAATAGCTTTTCATTAATTTTGATAAATATGCTCTCTTCTCAGCAATTGCCTGAAGGGAAGCCTTAATTATAAAATTAGAAAGCCTGGGATGGCCAATTGGAGCACATTTAAAGTAGAATAATTTAAAGGGTCATCCCAGAGAATCAGATGTGTACCCTCTTGTGTCTGACTGAAAACTATCAACTTTTCAGGAAGGTTGCAGAAGCTTTAACTCACCTTTTTCCAAGAGATTTCTAAAGAGAAATATTTTTGTACTGTTGGTAGCATCTCCTTTCTGGCAAGAGCCTGTCCCATGTGGCATGAATAGGGATTGTTGGAATTAATAGTGTATTTGACATTATTAATATGGGAGACTAGCAGACTCTGATTTAACCATAAATTCCTTTATTAAATCCAAAGGTCAAATGGTATTTTATACAGTTGCTCTAAAAATAAGCAGTCACTACACACAATACAATAACAAAGTATTCATGAGCACATGATCAGTATTCTTACAGATAGGCCAGACCTGGGGAAAACTGTCTCATCCTGGTGTGCTCCAGCATGATCAAATAGGGTCTGACAAAGAACCATGAATCTGAAGGTTCTCTCTACCATTCAGCTAACTTGTTAGCTTTAGCAAAAACCCAGTTTGAAGCAGTTTATCCTTGTTATTTTCCTTCCTCATCGCCTCCCCCTCTTTGCTTACCAACAGAACAGTGGGAAGGTTTTTGTTTTTCTTTGAGACAGTTTTTCTTTGTCTTGTTACTGCAGCTTTTCATTTGATGAGTTACTTTTTGAACCATACATTTTCCCAACACTAAGTAATATTACTTATTCTCATAGCCTTCTTTTACTTGCTGATTGTGCCCTTCTCTGTACCAGTCACAAACAAAATATATATTATTTTCTTAGCATAAGTATGGTTAATTAAATTTCATAATTATCCCTACATTCCCCAACTTAAAACCTGCACACCTATACAGGTTTTACTATATTAAGCGTTTAAATTACATTGATAAATGAACAAAATTGGAATGATAGTTGCTACCATGGATATAATCACACATTGAATGCTTGTTCCGCCCAGGAGGGGCTAGCCAATTCCGTTACTTTCCTGTTTTGTTGTTGCATTTCAACAAGGTGTTCAGAGGTTCTGGCCACTAAACTTTTAAGAGCCAAGCTTAAAGAAGGAATGGAATGTCCAAACTCAGGTATTGTCTTTAAAGCATCCTTCTGCAATTTTAACTTTGCCTATGTTTCAGTTACATTATGAAAAAACTGGCAGTGGATATGTTTTTATTTATCACATGAAATTCAGGTGTGAAACAGCACATAGGGCAATTAAAATAATATTCCCTGGGTCCATACCGGATGTGGTCCCCTTCACACAATGTATTCTCAGTATAGATAGTTTTTACTTTACCAGATTTCCACATCTCAACTGTACTGCGCAATTTATAGGCAGTTCCCCCTCTTGTAAGCCCCCATGCCAGCAATTCTGACTGTGAGACATTAAACCTACACATGTAAGTGTATCCCTTAAACAGTAGTACAAGTCTGGGGCTTTTCAGATCTTGTCATTGTCTTGCAACTGTATTTGAGGAGGGAAAACAAACTCCTTTTACACCATACAGCCTGCAGTGGTTTCACATTTAACTTCATGATATTGGACCCTTGTTAACTTTCTTACCATGCACCAACTGATATCACCTTTCTTGTATGTATCAAATGTAACTTTTTTCTGTGGTGATAAAAGGGCAAGTTTTCATGCTCCATATCACTTAAGGCTGCATTTACTTTATATAGCAGGTATCCCCCACATACTGCCCATGTTATCATTAGAACACATTGACAATCCCATACTTCCTTTAAAAGCAATTATGTGTATATTATATACCATGAAGAAAGTTTCTCTAATGAGTCCTTGGTATTGTGCATCCACTGAATGAGGTACATTTGCTGCAAGCTTCTTTTTAAATGCTTGGTCATGTTCCCAAAACGTCTCTCTGTTTGGTTTCAGAGTGACATACCAATCCCAGACAGCTTATATCCCAGGCCGTTTCTCCAGAGCTGCTTCGTGTTTCATTGCTGCCCCACCTTGGCAGGCTTATGCATTTTAATACACTTTTAACCAGAAAGTCCTTTCAACAGTTCTTAACCATATGCCATCAAACTCCGGTGGGCACAATCCATTAGATAACTGCAGTACGTGCAGTATCATTGGCACATAAATAAACTGAACATCATTGTACAACACTTCTTTGAGGGGCCTTAATACTGCTTACTTTCCTGGGGTCTGCCTCCACCCTGGAGCATTCTGGCATTTCCTTCTCTATATGTGGTATTTGTGCCACCCTTATTCCTACCCTCCTTGATTTCCAAAAAGGTACATATTGATATGCCCATTTCTTGTAAAATTTAATCAGACACAAAATGTATAATGCCTCTCATGTCTAGCCTATGTATATTCCTTAAATAGGGATTCACAATCACCATGTTTTCACTTGTTGTCAGGCCACTTAGATAAAATATAAATAACATAAAAATAAATAAACAATTGCAGAATTGTATGTGATATCCAGTGACATTGAAATACATGTCTGCATCTACCTGAAGAAACACTTCAGTGCGCTGGGCATGCACACACCTGAGTCAGATATTTTGCCTAGCAGTACCCATAGAGGGGCAGCACCCATGGCTCTGGCCCCTCCCCTGTTGATATGAGGCAGCACTTCCCCAACCCTCCTCAGTGCCTTCTCACCGCCTGTGGGTGGAGTTGGAGCTCTGTGTAGTTCAGTCTTAGCCTGATTTTTTTATTGTATATAGTTTGTATTAGTGTTAGTAGTTTAGTGTTCATGTTCGTTTTAGTAGCTTTTCCCCTGGTGATGCCCTCACTGGGGTTCAAACACTGTCTTTTGTGTGGGGGAGCGACCCTGAGCAAAGTCCCCACATACGGTGCCTGCTTTGTCTTGGTGAGGCCCATCTCAGAGAGCATAGTTCAATCTGTAGATCATTCAAGAAAAGAACTGAGGTGGCCCAGGACCTTCACCTCAAGAAGCACCTGCTCAAACAGGCCATGTGGCCTGATCTGGTACCAATGTCCTCATCCAGCCAACGATCACCCTCTTGCTCTGAGTGCAGCCACTTCACTTTTGGGAACAAGCACACCTCCAAAGAGGTTGAGGAGCCATTCCTCGTCAACTGCACCCAGGAAAAGGTCACATAAGACCAATTGAGATCACTCCAGGTCTTGAGGTGACTCTTCTGCCACATACTCACCGACAATACCAACATGATGTATTACGTAAACGAGCAGGGGGAGCATGTTTCAGGTTGCTCTGCCTAGAGACGATGAATCTGTGGCAATTTTACATCAAGGAGGACATTACTCTGATAGATGTCCACTTCCATGGAGTGCAGAATCATCTCATGGACCCAGTACTTTTCACTGAGTCATGAGTGGCACCTGAAGATGAGTGTCTGTCTTCCAGGTCATCTTCGCCGTGTAGGACATTCCCACAATTGACAAGTTTGCCACAAGCGAAAACAGGAAATGTGTGATCTGCTCAGGGGGGCTCCCTCTCTGACACCTTATACTGCAGCTGGCAGTCGACTCTTCTGTACATCTTTCCCCCAATCCTAGTCCATTCCCCAGGTCATCCTGAAGCCCAAGGCTGATGAGGCCAAGCTTATCCTCATGGCCCTGGCATGTCTGAGACAATGTTGTTTCTCCCACCTTCTTGCGCTATCGATTCAGCCTCTCATACCACTTCCTCCTCATCGCAACCTGCTCACTCAGAACCACGGCTGCACTTGCCCTCAAATGCTCAACTCCCTGCATCTCGCAGCATGGCTGCTGCTTGGTTGAATGAAGAAGAGCGGTGTCCAGTAGCTGACCAAGAAGTCCTATTCATCAGTAGCAAATCCTCTCACAGGATAGCCTACTTAGCTAAGTGAAAGCGGTTTTTGGTGTGGTCCTTATCCTGAGGACTCCAACCAACGTGGACTTCTATTCAGGACATCTTGGAGTACCTGCTACACCTCCAGAAATTTGGGCTTACACTCAGTTGACAGAGTGTATCTGGCCACAGTATCAGTTTCATCTCCCTATTCAGGGGAAATTGCTCTTCGCCAACGCTATGGTCATGAGATACCTAGAAAGGGCTTCTCTGTTTATTCCTTCCGGTGCAAGAACCGGTCCCCTTGTGGGACTTAAACACTGTTTTGGTGGCTCTAATGGGCCCTCCATTCGGGACCCTAGCATCCTGTCCACTGGGCCTCTTGTTTCAGAAAACTGAGTTCCTGGTTGCCATTATGCCTGCAAGGAGGGTGAGAGAGTTGCAGGCTCTGATGGCAGGGCCACCTTAAATGCAGTTCTCCAAAGACAAGGAAACTTTGCAACCACACCCAAAGTTTCTATCCATAGTGGCCTCTGTTTCATCTGAACCAGGCGATATATTCAGTGTTTTCTGTTTGTGCTCAGGTGATAATAGCAAGGACTGCATAATCAGGGGACAGGACCCCTACTGGAGCCTCACTAGCAGCAGCTTCATCCGCTCTTATTTTTCTTGCTCAATTCCCCATATCTGGAATGAGCTTTTATCTTAACCACATCTATCACTGAGTTATCCAATTTATCTACTAATTTCCATATATACATAGGACAAAAGGGCTTGATAGCATACAGGCTTGTGCTTTGCGTACTACAAAATTAATTCATATTCCACCAAGGGAGGTATGTTGTCAAGGCATCCGATCCCTTGAGAGTCTGAACATGTTACACCAGCCAGTACTTGTCCTTTATTACACAGAGATAATGCCTCTGCCACAGAAGCCAATTCAGCATACCTGGCTGAATGAGTGTGTACTCGATGAGAAGCGCAGTCAGGAAAGTAACAAATACTTTCCTCATGGATTGTATTTTCTAAATGGACAACCAATCTAATTCTCATTTACTGAGGGACAGTCTACACTCATTGATATATTTTGCTTTCCACAACCAAATCTCTGTACAACCTTTCTTGAGTGATGTACCCGAGTATTCGGATTCTAATATCTAAACTGTATTGTTAAATCTATTCACCTAAATTTGGGTTGTTGCTGATTATATACTCTATGTATCATATGACTTTTAAAAAACTAACTTTTTATTCGTGGATAATCTAAGCACTATACCCAGATGTACAGGCACTCTTTTCACAACCTATGGGTTATATATTTTTTTAACATTAGCTTTAACATTTTTACATATGTACTGCACAGGTTCAGCCTGAATGGGGGGAGCCCAAACAGCAAATCCTGTGACTACAGTCCCTTTTTGGTGATAGAACGACCCCATAACGTATATATTGCCATATCCTCAGTGTACAGCCCTTCAGAATTTAAATTATGTGCTGCATGTCGCATAAAAGGGTTAGGGTCCCCTTTTTAGAGAAAATTTCTCCAGGACATTGTGTGGAGTACCACAATTAATATTCCTGTTGGTAAGGGTGAGCGATGTTTGAGAGGACAGACTTCAGTTTGGTGGTCTTCCAGCAGCAAGGGCCACTAGCCTAGGTATAGACACTGTACCATTTTTGATTTTACCAAACAAAAGATACTTTAAGGGAGTATGAGTAAGGCACAGTTTTATGCATCCCTACCCCACCAGTTATCTAAAAATATTAGAGCCCACTTGCTGTTGCAAGTGCACTTTGCTTCCGGGTAAGTTTGTTCTTAAGGTGAATTCCACTTGACATGCTAACGACACTTTTTAAAAAAGTGTTATTTCAAATTAAGGCCAATCAGCTATTAAGAAACAGACAAGGCTTGCATAATGAACACAAGATGTATGTGCACTTCTTTCGGTATTAAGAAAACATTCTACTTTTAAACATACAGCTATGTTATGGATGTAAATTTTCAAATAGATTGTAATAATTCTTCCAGCTCATTATTAATAAACCAAGGGGTTCTTATGCATAAATATTAATTACTGCAGAGTGAACACATTGTTCATCTCTTTTCTTCAGTAGATATCAGCCAGAAAACTTCTGTGTATCCAGTTATCTCCTCAATCATGTCCTTGTCAGAGCTGACTACTTGTTTCCAACAGACTAATCAAGATGTTCACAAGTCTGCTACAGATAAGGGGCGGACCATAGTATCTGGGAACCCTTCCCCTTCACAATCACCATCTATTCTCAACAAACAAAAAGGAGAGATTGAAACCGTGACTGAAATCACTTTACCAGAACAGCGTAGCAGCTCCCTTGCAAATCAGTCTCTCTCTTTAGAAACACCTTTGGACAAAGATCCCAAACTACCAGCAGAACAGCCTGAGCATCCGGCAGAATCCACTCTGGTCTCTGCAGAGAACAAAGGAAAAAAGAGAAGGAAAAAGCTAAGGAAAAAGAAAACATTGCGCGCAGCCCATGTGCCTGAGAACAGTGACACAGAACAGGATGTTATTGACTCTAAACCTATTCGGAAAGTCAAGAGCGGGAAGGTGCCCACTGGGGGAAAGGTTACTACATCCACCCTTCTAAGACAGGAGGATGGGGGCACTCATGAAGTAGACAGGAACAAAGATGATAATGAGAGTGATGCCTCTCTGGAATTAGTAGAAACTGCAAACCCCCAGTTTGAGGTGGTGGCCATCAACTCATCAGAGTCAGGAGATGAGAAACCAGACAGCCCATCTAAGAGGGACACCATGAAATCCTCGGAGCAAACTTTAATGGAGGCATCTCGCTCTGGTTATGATGAAGTGAGCTCCACCAGTGAGATTGGCACAAATTATAGGGATGGCATCAATAGCAGGTAAGGTGGAAAGTGGGATTATAGTAGATCAGGACAGATTTCTCACGTAAAAAAGGTCTTCCAAAATTTTCATTCAATGGCCCTTTTTTTTCTTGTGTGAAAAGCTTAAAACATGGGGAAGTTGGAGCAAATCTCATTCCTCAAGGCTTCCAGCACTGAAATGAGAAAAGATGAATATTTATGCCTATACATGCTGCTAGTTAAATCGTCTGAAATTCTTCTCCACAGTACTCCTGCACTGTTCCATACTAACTTCTGCAGTAACTAAAGTAAGGCCCCCTTCAGAGAGAAGGTGTTTTTTTGTTTTTTTTTTAAGGAAAATTGCATAGGGCTGTTAGGAGTGAGTGCTTTCATAGCCCACAGAGGACTCCTATACTTTCCCTACAATACTTCTGATTAAAATATCCTGTTTTGGAGTATCACTGAAGTTCTTTACTGAAGTACATTTCACTAGCTTTCCTGAATACCAACAAGCAAAGTCAAATCTCTCTACTCTTTTATTTTACAGTATGGCTGAGACTCTCCCTTCTAGATCACCAATGAGATGTTCAAAGAACTCCTCAGGTATATTATTGGTGTGCTTTGCTACTTTAAATGGGTTTAGGGTATCTTCTGGAAATTTGAGTTAAAGTACAGTCCAAATGTGCTTTCAAAATATTGCTGTTCTTTTTGATCTTCAGAACTTAAGCTCAAAATAAGAGTGGAAGACACTGCATAACAATCGTCAGCATGGGTCACTTACCCTATTCCTCATCAGGTGCACTGTGCCTGTTTCCCTTCTGATCCACAGCCCCTCTTGGGTGGTGAGGTGAATTTTAGTAACTTGGGTAATGTAACTGTTTGGCTATGTAGAAAGTCCCTCTTCTGGGAATAAACTAGTCCAAATGCTAAAATACATACAAGGCCCTCCTTCCTCCCAGGGTTCAAACAGCTGCCTCGGTGGTCATAAGAGTTCACCAGTTCATGTCCCTGATTGCTGGGGTAGATACCAGATTTTGCCCCTCCCCTGAGTTCAGTAGTCTTTGCAGCTTCTTCTTGGGGTCCATTAGTCCTTTTAGTGCACATGTTGCTCACTCACCTGTGCTACAGCCACAGTCCTTAAATTGTGGAGAGTGGCCAGCTCTAAGCCCAAGACTGCTCTGCTCCACTACTTTCCAGGGTCTTTCTGGAGATGTCTGTGTAGGCCTTTCCCCCGGTCTCTTTAAACAGCCCTTTGCCATTCCCTACCCAGCATCTTTTCCTGTTCCCACAGGGAACTATTTCCTGTCTCTCTTCTGATGAGCTTCCCCAGCAAGCTGTTCTATGCCCTGGATTTCTCTGCTGCTGGCCTTTCCAGGTCAAGCCCTGTTTCCAGCTTCATTTCCAGACCTCTTCTCTGGGCTATTTTGGAGACATTTCTCAGCACATCTTGCACCTTCTGGGCATCACCTCGTACTGAGAGAAGGCTGTCTGCTTTTATAGCTCATTAGGCAGTCACATGACCCCTTGGTCGTTCATGTGCTCCACCTGAGAACTACAGCTCTTAGTCCCTGACTTTAAAGGGACTGAGGCCCCGTAACAGGCATGCTGACCACCCCTGCTCTTAAAGGGCTAGATGTCTGTTACATATTTTTTTATTTTGTTTTACTTGTGGACTTTTTTGCTAAAGGTGATGATAGTCAATAGTACGGACAGTCTTATTACTTATGCAAAGTTTGTGTGAATAAAACATTCCGATTGTTAAAGTGCAAGCTTTGATAACTCTCCATTCTGCAGAAGTGTCTTCAGAGCCAGGTGAGGATGAAGAACCTACGGAGGGGAGCTTTGAGGGACACCAAGCTGCAGTGAATGCTATTCAGATATTTGGGAGTGTGCTTTACACCTGCTCAGCAGACAAAAGTGTCCGTGCCTACAATCTGGTTGTAAGTAGGGTCATCATGGAGACAATGTACTAGTAATATTTTGCAGTCTTTAGATTTTTGTAAAGTCCCTTTTTGTGTTTAGAAAAAATCTTCTTAAGGAATCATTTATAGCTTGTGTTTTTTTTTTTTTTTTTTTAACTCTATACATCAGGGGTAGGCAACCTGTGGCGCGCGTGCTGAAGGCGGCACGCAAGCTGATTTTTCAGTGGCACTCTCACTGCCTGGGTCCTGGCCACCGATCTGGGAAGCTCTGCATTTTAATTTAATTTGAAATTAAGTTTCTTAAACATTCTAAAAACCTTATTTACTTTACATACAATAATTTAGTTATATATTATAGACTTAGAGAAAGAGACCTTCTAAAAATGTTAAAATGTACGCGAAACCTTAAATTAGAGTGAATAAATGAAGACTCTGCACTCCACTTCTGAAAGGTTGCCGACCCCTGCTATACACAAAGTTTGGGAACTCTAATAGTCCAAGCTAACCCCATTAGGGCTTTTGTATGCTTGCTTTCAGCATGACAATTAAGGCTTGGTGAAAGATTTTATGTAGAAAATGTTCTTGAAGAGAAATTTGATATATTTTTCTCTTTAAAGAGAAGCTTGGTTTCCACTGCCTTTTTAAGGATGTCAGTTAGCTAGCAAGTACCATTCTAGACTAGAGGAAGTTCAGTCATTCCCTATTGCCCATTGGGATTGGAGAAGGTATATTATCCAAATGAGAATTGGTCTCTTATCCTTTCGCAGAGGCCTGAGTTTGTGATCGTGACCACCACAAAACCAACAAACCTTAAACAAAAAGCCTTCTTTACATTTCTTATGGGATATATTTTTAGTAGGGAGATCTACTGAAATACTGACTGACCATAGCTTAATATAGTCCTGTTGCTATTACACAATTCTTATGAATGATAAGCAATCAGAGTTCAAGAAAACTGCCAAAGATGCAAAACTATATAGGTAATGCATTCAGACACATAAAAAGGCATAACATTTTAAAGTAAAATCACACCACCAAGGATCTTCAGATCTTGTTCTTTAATCCAGTGAATTAATAATACTTGATAATAGTTTGTTTTCATCCATAGATCTCCAAAGTGCTTTACAAGAATGGGACTAGACCAGTGGTCTCCAACCTTTTTATGCCCAAGATCACTTTTTGAATTTAAGGGCAACCTAGGATCTACCCCACCCCTTCCCCGAGGCCCTGTCCCTTTCCCAAAGCCCCGCCCCACTCATTCCATCTTCCCCCCCCTCCCCCTTTCTGTCACTCGCTCTCCCCCACCCTCACGCACTTTCACCGGGCTGGAGTTAGGGGGGTTGGGTTTGGGAGGGGGTGCGGGCTCTGGGTTGGGGATGAGGGGTTTGCAGTATGGGAGGGGGCTCTGGGCTGAGCCTGGGGCAGGGGGTTGGGGTGCAGGAAAGGGTGAGGGGTGCAAGCTCTGGGAGGGAGTTTGGGTGCAGGAGGGGGCTCTGGACTGGGGCAGAGTGTTGGGGTGCAGGAGGTGGTACAGGGTGCTAGCTCTGGGAGGGGGGTCAGGGCTGGGGTTTGGGGGTGCAGGAGTGGGTTCGGGTGCTGGCTCCAGGAGAGGGCTCAGGGCTGGGGGTTGTGGTGTGGCCTCCCGCCGGGCAGCACTTAGCTCCAACCGCTCCCGGCCTGTGGTGCAGCGCGGCTGCCACTAAGGCAGACTCCCTGCCTACCTTGGCCCCACGCCACTCCTGGAAAGGGCCAACGTGCCCCTGTGGCCCCTGGGAGGGGATTGAGGGGGGCGGCGGCATGTGGCTCTGCATGCTGCCCCTCTCTGCAAGCACTGCCCTCGCAACTCCCATTGGCCACAGCTCCCCATTCACAGCCAATGGGAGCTGCAGGGGCGGTGCTTACAGGCAGGAGCAGTGTGTTGTGGGAGATCTCTGCCCCTTCCCGGGCCGCGCTGGCCGCTTCTGGGAGCGGCATGGGGCTGGGGCAGGTGGGGAGCCTGTCTTAACGGCAGCCCCACTGCAAAGCCGGAGATCGCGATCGACCGGTTGTTGACCACTGAACTAGACCTTTGGTTTCCTGATTCCTGGTGCTCTGGACCAGTGGTTCTCAACCTTTCCCAACTACTATACCCCTTTCAGGAGTCTGAAGCCTGAGCTCTGCTGCCCGGGGCTCAAGCATGTAACTTAGTTTCATGGGGTCCCCTGTGGCATGGGGCCCCGGGTAATTTCCCTGTTTGCTACCTCCTAATGCTGGCCCTGTACTTGCAACCTCTCCTATACCCATCCTACAACCCCCCTGGGGATTGTGACCTCTAGGTTGAGAAACACTGATCTAGATGAGTTGATGTACCCCCTGGAAGACCTCTGTGTTCCCCCAGGGGTATGCATACCCCTGGTTGAGTATCACTGCTTTGAACTATGCTGCCTTTCTAGACTTTTTAGCCTGACGGTACTTACACAGTATAGATTGTGCAAGTGTGCTGGGATTTCTGTGGGACTAGAATTACAAGAGAATTACAAGAGTGTATTGTTTATTATGAAATCTGGATAAAAATCTGGTGTCCCTCATTACATCTTTCTTGTGCTGAAATAAACACCACTGTAACAGGAAATGTATGGGGGTGGGGTTGTGAGGCATCTTGCTACCACCTGCCCTGAGCATGAGGAAACCTTGTGTTTTCCTGTCAAGGTCAGCTCCCCAGCTCTTCCAGCCACAGACAGCACAAGCATTCTCCTCTCAGCTGATGCAGACTCTGCCATCCCTTTGCAGGTTAGCAATAGATATACTCCAACCCCTAGGTGTCGCCCTGCAGTTCTCAGCCCGTTAATCACTGGACCCTCACATAATTACCAGATCCTCTGCTCCCAAAGGAATAGTACACCCCAGTTTACCAGTTGCAACCTGGATCACAGTTCCACTAAACACCTCACACTTAATTTTTTTATAGTGAAAACAAGAATTAAGTTTATTTAACAAAGAATAGAGATTTGAGAAGAAGCAAGTAGGGTTAGTGGACCCAAAGGTTTACATATAAAATAAAATCATAACACTTAATTCTAGAGCCTAAACATATTTAACAAGAGGGCATCTTGTTAAATAAGGTACTGTTTATCCAAAGTTGTTGTCACCGCATTTTTCAACTAGGGTGGCTGAGACCCTCCTTTCATGAGACCAAACCCATTGGCAGCTCGTCTTCCCAGATGAAAGATGCCAGGGCATCTTTCTGCACACACACATATATTGGAACAGTCCTTTTGTTTTTTTGTTTTTTTACCGGTAAACAGGTTTCCCTCCCTTGCTGTTTACCTCTTCCTGTTAATTTCTTCTCTTGAAGTCCCTTCACTCTCTTCATTAGCATTTGATTCAGTATCCAAATATACTTCCAGTGTAAGACGCACAATTAACTATGCTCAGGCAGGGATATAAGTATCTGCTACCTCCTTTCTGGAGGAATCTGTCTTAAGGTATGCCACCTCTGAGTGATCTGACTTTACCTCCAGGCTCTTAAGTGTGTGTGTGTGTGTGTGTGTGTGTGTGTATATATATATATATATATATATATAGGAAGTTATCTCCTTATATATTATCTGCACATACATTTTGCAAAGATTATGATGATCAGTATGATGCAGGCTTTCAGTAGGATCTCACATGACATTCTTTGGTGAACTACCACACCCAGGGAATCTCTGTAACCCTTATGCACCCCGTGCCCCCTGCCAGCTAGCATCAAGAGTTCCTTGAGTCACAGAATTCTGTTGCTTTACTGGAATCTGAGAGTATGTGTAGGTTTGTGTAAACATTAGGTAGAGGGAGAAAAATTAACCTATATTGTAGTCTACATGTTAACAGCCTTTGTGTTCTACTTTTAGAACAGGAAATGTGTGGGTGTCTTTGAAGGACACACTTCCAAAGTGAACTGTCTCCTGGTTACTCAAACAAGTGGGAAGAATGCAGCCCTCTACACTGGCTCCAGTGACCACACAATCAACTGTTACAATATCAAGGTACTCATAAACATGATATTAATGAGTTAAACTTTGCACCTTTGTGTGAGAATCTCAAGGGGCTTTTCAAATATAAATGAACCAAATCTTTCAAGTCTCCATGAGCTATATGATATCCCTATTCTACACATGATGAAACAAAGTGACCTGCCCAAAGTCACAGATCAAGTTAACGGCAGAAACAGAAATATAACTAAGTTATCTTCTGACTCCCAGTTCTGTGTTTAAACAGTGTATGTGTTGTGATACAAGATTTGAACAGTATGAGTTGGTATGGTCAAAGTAACTGGTAAGTTATTCAAATTATCCCAAACAAGTGCCAATAAAAACTTATTAGCACATTATCATATTTTGTGTTCTACATATTTTATAGATACTACTTTAGAAATGTTTGAGTTTAAGAACAGGTACAGTTTTTGGTATTCTTTTACTTTTTAAAGTCAAGTTCTTTGATGCAGTGAGTCTTAACTGTACAGGCTTTCAGTAGTTAGATCAGTATCTTACGTTGTGGAAGGGCTGTATACTATTTGACGTCAGGTTTATTTCCCAAATAAATTGTGAGATGTCAGGTGGTCCAGGACAAACCTTTTGTAGGCTTCTGGCTAATGTAATTGAGGGAAAGGTTGCACGTTCCCTGGAGGGCATTCTAAATGTCTGGAATATTAATAGTCCTGGCCAAAGATGAATGAGTGGGCTAGGTGCAGGTGAGCTAGTCAAAGGGGATAAATTGTATTTATCATGCATTTGGATAAATTCTGAGATATTGTTTCTATGACTGACCCAGTATTCTTCAAAGTTCCTGTATCTGTTTTACAATAACTTAATAATGGCTGGTTCCTGAACAATTTCACTGTGCTGCCCAATTCTACTGGCTGGTTTTTGAATTCAGTAGGCTCTTTACTCAGGCATAGAGGGTAATGGCAAGTTAAATGAGGTAAGCAGAGGTAATTGAGATGGAAGACAACCACTTGGAAGTGCATATCTCAGTTAACTTATTGTATTTTTTTTCTGACTTTCTCAGTAGTCTATGAAAAGTGCATTTCACTTGGGAGTATAGGCAATACAGCTCTCATGGGAGTCAACGGTGTTCTGAGGGGATGAAGCTGAGCTTCTCATACCAGAGGCAAAGGAGCAAGTTGGAAGAGAGCTGCTTAATGTGGCCTCTGTCAGGGATCAATGAAAGGAAGGTCTGTCCTGCTGAAATTGAGAGTCAGGGTGGTTCTTGACCTTGAAGGATTATGGAGTTAGATGCCTGCTTCCTATGGACAAATTGTTTTGGGTCACTGATCTATATGGAAAGATAATACCAGCTGGGTATCATTCATGCCACTCCCCCCATGGGGAAATGCTAAGCTAATGCCAGTTGAGTTGGGGTGGGAGTGAGCTCTTGGAACAAGAGCTTCACATGGGCAGAAGAACTTTTCCATTACTGGAGAGAAGCAACACAATTCATAGGCAAGACAAATGACTCATTTCAGTGTTTCCCAGTTATCTAAAAATAGTCTCCCAATTTTTCCACTAATGACAAAAGCGGTAAGTATTTGTTTCTTGTCAGACCAGGGAGTGCATGGAGCAATTGAAATTGGAAGACCGGGTGCTCTGTCTGCATAGTAGATGGCGAATCCTGTATGCAGGCCTGGCAAATGGCAATGTGGTCACTTTCACCATAAAGGTCAGTGTATTTGAAAACTGGAATGTCAACCCATTTTGAAACAGTTTTTTAGCAGGTATCATTCTCTTTTCTTCCTACTCCCATTTCCAATTCCATTTTGTCTCTTGAATAGCAAGAATATTCATAACTATTGCATATCAAGATAGTAGTTAAGTCATTTTCTGTTTCGGATTTATATGTCCCTGGATGAACTTTCTCCCCTTCACCTCCTTCCAGGTACTCCATGTGTCCTCACAGGAATTCCCCTGCCTACCGCAAGGTTCCCTGGAACTGAACTTTTGTGGTTGATAAAGGCTTAATGGCACTTGCTTCTCTGTGTGCTATGACTCCTCACTAAAACATGAATGGGGTCACTGCAGAGTGTACGAGATACAAACCTAGGAGAGAGGTATCCAAACAGGCCTCTTGTTTAACAGAAAACTAACCTTAAGGCCACAGAATGTTTTAAATAAAAACACAAACTTATCTCATTATTTGCTTAGATCCGGAGCCACATGCGACTCTTCAGAAGTTAGTATGCGGCTCCTTGTATAGGCACCAACTCTGGGGCTGGAGCTACAGGTGCCAACTTTCCAATGTGTTTCCAATGTCCCCACTCCACCCCTTCCCACCCCCTCCTCAGCCTGCAGTGCCCTTGCTCCTCCCCCCACCCCCCCTAGCCTCCTGCATGCCACAAAACAGCTGATTGGGAGGTACGGGGAGGGAGGGGGAGGTGCTGATTGGCGGAGCTGCCGGTGGGTGGGAGGCGCGGGGGGCGGGGAAGGGGAGCTGATGGGGGAGGAGCTGTTGATGTATTACTGTGGCTCTTTGGCAAGGTACATTGGTAAATTCTGGCTCCTTCTGAGGGTCAGGTTGGCCACCCCTGGCTTAGATTGACTCCAGGCTCATTGCTCAAAACTATCCTAGCAAAATAAGCTCATATTTTAAGGAGATCTAAAAAGAGGGCTTGTTCTGAGAGCTCAAGAGCAGAAGTATCATGCCAGTGAACCTCAAATTATTTTCACACTAAATGTGAAGAAACATACTTCATAATCATGTGGTACTTAATGAATAATGAAATATCTAAGTTCACATGCCTCATCTAGCAATTCTGTTCTTCTACCACTGAAGAATAAAGACTATTTCTTTCTACTGGTCAAATTGTAAGCGCAGCTCACTGGAAAGAGGCTAAATGAATATGTAATGCAAAACAAACTCCGTTATGATAAATTAGGAATACTTGTTTAGGGGTTCTCAGAGGGAACGAAGAATTAGCTTTAGATTTTTAGATTACATTTTAATCTTAAACAGTATTCCATCAGTAGTGGTAGTTGCACCTTTTTGTCTTTTTAGGTATGTAGAAGAGTAATATCAGATATATCTTCAGTCTGAGGAATCATATCCTTGAAGAAGGATGGACTCAGTGATCTACATTCCTTTCAATCTTTTGACTTCTTTATTTTGCAGAACAACAAGCAAATTGATACCTTTGAATGCCATGGCCCTAGAGCAGTCAGCTGTCTAGCCACAGCTCAGGAAGGAGCACGCAAGTTGTTGGTAGTGGGGTCCTATGACTGTACCATCAGTGTGCGGGATGCTCGAAATGGACTGCTTCTCCGAACTCTTGAAGGTCATAGCAAAACAATACTCTGTATGAAGGCAAGTACCTTGGGAAGTAACAGTTTTTGGCAAATGATGTAATCACTATATGTTAAGGAGACTATTTACTTATTTCAGGTACTTTAGCATTTTGATATTCCCATAGACAGGGGTTCTCAACCTTTTTCTTTCTGAGGCCCCCCTCCTCCCCCCAACATGCTATAAAAATTCTGCATCCCACGTGTGCCACAACAGCTGTTTTTCTGCATACCCAGAATATTAAAGCCAGGGCCGGCGTTGGAGGGTAGCAAGCAGGGCTATTGCCTGAGGCCCCATGCCATAGGGGGCCCCGCAAAGCGAAGTTGCTCGAGCTTCGGCTTCGACTTCAGCCCCAGGTGGTGGGGTTTGGGCTTCAGCCCCAGGTGGCAGTGCTCGGACTTTCTGCCCTGGACCCCAGCATGTCTAACGCCAGCCCTGATCTCTGATTTATTTTGGCAGACCCCCTGAAACCTGCTTGCGGCCCTGTACCCCTGGTTAAGAATTGCTGCCATAGGAAATTTTATCTGTATTTTGACTAAAAATAAAAATCCATTCATTTGTGAAAAGATTCCCCAACTCTGAGCACTTTCTGCTGGCCTTGCTACCACAATTGATGCCTTTTCTAGTGCTGCTGCTATTGCACTTCATAGTACTAGTGTATGCAAGAGGGATGTTGATTTCAGAAGCCCAAGGGGGCGGTGGAACAATCATCTTGCCAGATGGAAGAAAGGAAACTCTTGCCTATTTTGCCTGTAATTCACTCTGGAAATTTTGAAAAGATTAACTCTATGGAGAAAGTACTCACAATGTCCCTTTAGACATATCCCCTCCCTCCAAAAGCCTTCTCTATATTCAGTTTATACTGGTATAACTAACTGTGGTTAGAAATGTGATTTTTGTGATGGAAATAGTTGTATTGATTCAATCCCACTCCTAATGTGGATGCTGATATACCAGTGGGAAGCTGCCTTAGACTGGTGAATGGGAATAGCAGCCTTAGACTTTTCTGTTTGGGAATAGCTGTACTGGTATAACTGCATCCACCCTAGGAGGGGGCTGTATCACTTTAAGTATATAGATAAAGTGGCACGACTTCTTTTGTGTAGACATACCTTTAATGATTGATAATAATGTGCCCACTCTAACATAAAGCATGATGCATATGTTTTCTGCATTACTTGCCAGCTCTGGCCCAGACCTGCTCTTTTTTCACATTAACTTGCTCCTGCCATCTACACGCATATTGGAGTACATTTATGTAGTCTTAAAAGTTTTTTTGCTTAATTTTGTGTGCTTAAAAAGTGCCAGATAGGTAGCAGTGTAGGGTGTTCATGTCTTGTGTCCACAAAGCAGAGTTGCAGATGCAAAGCACATTTTTCCCCACATAGCCTCACTGTCTTAATCCCGAACTGAAGTGAATACTTTTTTTAATGGGTAAAATCTAGTTTAATCTTTCTGCCCGTTCATTCCTAGGATTCTGAGATTCCAGGTCAATTTGTGTGTGTGTGATGGTTTTGGTATTGTGAACACTGAGATCTGTTTCCTAGGAACTGAACTGAGATTACTAACTCGTTTCACTTGCTACTAGCTGGGGCTGGATTTTAACTAGTTATTGAGGGGTGAAAGCCTGGATGGTTCTGGGCTTGGTAGTCTGGTATGAAGCTGTGACATTACTCAGGGTACAGTCTGGGCTGTTGAACAGCTGTGTCCCCTCAAGTCTCCAACCTGAGGTGCCTGTTACACTGCTTTGCTGAAAGAGCAACCACTGCTGGTCTGTTTACACACAGCCTCCAGCATGTAAATTACTCTGTTATATTGTACGAATGCTATAGCCAGGCACTCCTGAATTGCACTGCAGAGCAACACCAGCAAATTCCCAGTCCCAGACTTTCCCCCAGAAATGTGCGTCTTATACTGCCCAGTACTCTTGTGGAAAATACAAGCTTATATAAAGTCCACCATTTCATTAATAGAAAATGTGTACAAATCCTGTTTATCTCAAATGGAGTTTCCCAAACACTTCAATCCAAGCACACTCGTTTAAGATAAAACAAAACAAGTTTATTAACTACAGAAAGATGGATTTTAAGTGATTTACAAGTAATGAGGCATAAAAGTAAGATATTAGTTGCGTTTTACTTTTTAACAAGCTAAATTAATTCAAAGCAAAGGTCTCTCTCACCACATGCTTCAGCAATCTTTCTGGCTGGATTCCTTTTGGCCAGGACTCCTCCCCCAGTTCAGTGTTACTTTCCTTGTCCTTCAGGTGGTGGTGATGCCCTGGGCAGACAGAAAGGGGGGAGTCTCTTGGGGTGTCTGTTCCCCTTATAGTTTTCTTTTTCTTTGAAAATCATCTCCAAGAAAGTCTATGGCGACTCAGCTGTTTCTTTGCCAAGATGTAAATTTCTCACTCTCATCCTTTTTCCTGCCAAAAATGGTCACTTGACCAGATGATAGTCCATTTGATCTTGTTGACACCTGGCTGAGGTGTGGGTTTGTTTTTTGTTTCTGAGGAACTGATTTGTGGCTTTTTTTGCAGACTTGGAATATGTCTCAGTAATATCATACAGTAGACTTATAACATTACATACAGTGTTGCCAGACACATTTTACCAGGACAATAATGATCAGCAAATTGAGTTTTCAAATGATACACCTCATAAGGCATATTTTCTACAAAACTTATAAGTATTGTAAAAGGGGTAAAAATAAGGGTGCAGATTGTCATAGAAGCCTATCTACTGCTTAAACAATCTGAAGCTTAAGTACTTGTACTGGGTGAGTTTTATTGTCCTGTTCAGAACAGATTTTGCTGGTCCCCTAACCTCTAAAGAAGACAATGGATTTTACAAATAAAGCTGATAAATAAGCATTTTATTTGACCCAAACACACACAATTATATCTTTGCCCGGGATGTAGGATGAATCTTTTTAAATAAAAATTGCAATGTTTTGGATGTATGTATATATTAGAGCTGTCAAACGATTAAAAAAATTAATCACAATTAAAGAACAATAGAATACCATTTATTTTGAATATTTTTGGATGTTTACTACATTTTCAAATATATTAATTTCAATTACAACACAATACAAAGTGTACAGTGCTCACTTTATATTTATTTTTGATTACAAATATTTGTGCTGTAAAAAACAAAAAAATTGTATTTTTCAATTCACCTCACACAAGTACTGTAGTGCAATCTCTTTATCATGAAAGTTGAACTTACAAATGTAGAATTATGAACCAATAAAACAGTGTTAAAATTTTAGAGCCTACAAGTCCACTCAATCCTACTTCTTGGTCAGCTAATCATTCAGACAAACAAGGTTGGTTACAATTTGCAGGAGATAATGCTGCCAGCTTCTTGTTAACAATGTAACCTGAAAGTGAGAACAGGCGTTTGCATGCCACTGTTGTAGCTGGCGTTGCCAGATGCGCTAAAGATTCATGTGTCCCTTCATGCTTCAACCACCATTCCGGAGAACATGCTTCCATGCTGATGAGGGATTCTGCTTGATAACGATCCAAAGCAGTGCGGACTGAAGCATGTTCATTTTCATCATCTGAGTCAGATGCCACCAGCAGAAGGTTCTTTTTTGTGATTTGGATTCTATAGTTTCCGCATCAGAGTGTTGCTCTTTTAAGACTTCTAAAAGCATGCTCCACACCTTGTCGGTTTTGGACGGCACTTCAGATTCTTAAACCTTGGGTCGAGTGCTGTAGATATTTTTAGAAATATCACACCAGTACCTTCTTTGCGTTTTGTCAAATCTGCTGTGAAAGTGTTCTTAAAACGAACATGTGCTGGGTCATCATCTGAGACTGCTATAACATGAAATATATGCAGAATGCAGGTAAAATAGAGCAGGAGACATACAATTCTCTCCCCAAGGAGTACAGTCACAAATGTAATTAACACATTATTTTTTTAACGAGCATCATCAGCATGGAAGCATGTCTTCTGGAATGGTGGCCGAAGAATGGAAGGGGCATACAAATGTTTAGCATATCTGGTATGTAAATACCTTGCAACGCCAGCTACAAAAGTGACATGTGAGCACTTGTTCTCACTTTCAGGTAACATTGTAACTAAGAAGTAAACACACTTGTTTGAGCGATTGGCAGAATAAGACATAGGACTGAGTGGACTTGTAGGCTGTAAAGTTTTACACTGTTTTGTTTTTGAGTGCAGTTATGTAACCAAAAAAAATCTGCATTTGTAAGTTACACTTTCACAATAAAGAGATTGCACTTCAGCACTTGTATGAGGTGAATTGAAAAATATTATATCTTTTGTTTATCATTTTTAGAGTGCACGTATTGTTAATCAAAAATAATATAAAGTGAGCACTGTGCATTTTGTATTCTGTGTTGTAATTGAAATCAATATTGAAAATGTAGAAAAAAGTCCAAAAATATTTAATACATTTCAATTGGTATTGTATTGTTGTAAGTGTGATTAATTGCAATTAATTTTTTTGAGTTAATCGTGAGTTAACTATGATTAATTGACATCCCGTGTGTGTATGTATAATATATAGTGCATAAATGTCACCGTTTACCGTTTGGGCATCTTAATGTGTTTCCTAATGTTGTAGCTAGACATTGAATAATTAATTTTTAAGGGGTTCTTCGCACTAGATTAAAAGATTGGAGGGGGTCGGATACAGGAGGAAGTGTTGGTGAAGTCAATACCCCTTGGTGAAATATATTGCTACTTTAAAGTAAGCAAATCCTTACTCAAGTAGTGTGTACATGTTTCACTCATATATTAAAAATGATACAGAAGTCAAAACTAACTGTTCTGTTGTCCTCTTTAAAAGGTTGTGAATGATCTGGTGTTCAGTGGCTCCAGTGACCAATCTGTCCACGCCCACAATATACATGTAAGTCATTCAGATCTTTGAAACCCTAAATAGCTTTTATTGTTGAGGTGATAAAAGCAATGAGAATTTCTTTGGAAGCCCATATGCTTAAGAGGATATGGTGACTCTTACACTATGTTGTATAGCACCTTTCTATCTGAGGAACTCAGAGCACTTTGTAAACATTATCCTTCATTCCTAGGATATTGAAAAATTGGAGAGGGTTCAGAAAAGAGCCACAAGAATGATAAAAGGATTTGAAAATGTGCCTTTTAATGAGAGATTCAAGGAGTTCAATATATTTAACTTATCAAAGAGAAGGTTAAGGGGTGATTTGTTCACAGCCTATAAGTACCTACATATGGAACAGAAGGCTCTTCAGTTTAGCAAACAACTGTATTACAAGATCCAGTGGCTGAAAGTTGAAGTTAGATGAATTTAGACTAAAAAGTAAGGCATGCATTTTCAGCAGTGAGTAATTAACTATTAGTACAACTTACCAAGGGTTGTAGTAGGTTTTCTATCACTAGAAATTCTTTAATCAAGATAAGATGTTTTTCTAAAAGATGTGCTCTAGTTCAAACAGGAACTAATTCAGGAAAGTCTGATGTCCTGTATTATTCAGGAGGTGTGACTAGATGTCGATGGGTCAACTGCAGAGCTAGAACTAGAAATCAGAAATCCTGACTTCCAATCCCCAACTCACACCAATAGGATTACTCCCTTCTCTCTTTTGAAAATGCTGCTTTGCTTTGAAACAATATCACAGATAAATTAAAAATTCCAAAAGCCATGATGCAAAGTGATGGACACAGAATAATTAGTCTGGTGATGTATTTGGTGCCACTGGTAATGTGGTTAATTCTGTTTAGCAACTGCTGGTTCTGCCTCTTAAACTTCGGGGGGGGGCAAGTACCAGTTCCGAGTGGTTGTGGTAATATGGTTGCAAGTGTACTTTGTCACAAATTATGCTTTACCAAATGGGGCAGAAGGTTGGAAATGAGGAAGCTATAGGACGTCTAGGAAACCGCAACTGGTAACTTCAAGTCACTTTTTGGGTTTCTATAAGCAAGATAAAAACTACTGCAATTACTTTTTAAGTGAGATACATACCTGAGAAATATATAATGTTCAATTAAATTTATCAGGTGGGCATGACTAAGATTTAAAACTTTTAAAAGGAGCTTGCCCAAAACTAAAGTTAGCACAGCAGTTGCAAAGGCAGTTTAAATAGGTACTGCTGTACTTGCCTGGAAGGGGCAGGAGAAAGATGGGGACTATCCCTTCCTCCAGAATCCCTTGGACCCAGAGCAGTGAAGGGGAGACCCTCATCTGGGGGCAGTAGAACCCATATGGCTGCCTACTCCTCGGGGAATTCTGCACCAAAAATTGACAATTCTACACACAATATTTTAAAATTCTGCATATTTTATTTGTCAAAATAACACAATATAATCACTCCAGTTTCAATTATTTTGGTAATTTATTTCAAAATACCCATCAACAAGTATGTCAACAATACAGACAGCAGCAAAAAAGAAAGTTTAAAGAAACCCCTACAACAGCCCAGTTCCAGCTGAGTGGAGACCCCAGAGCCCAGACACCTGCACTCCCATCCCCCAGAGCCTAGCTGCAGAGCACCCCCTGGCCCAGACACCAGCATCCCCCCAGAGTCCAGACACAGGGCATCCCTCAGCCCCTATATCCACAGACCCCTCCTGCCAGAGCCCAGCTGCAAGGCAGCCCCCGGACACCAGTCCCCGTCTTCTCCCCCACGGACCCCAGCTGTGGGGCAGAGCCCAGCCCAGAAACCAGCACCCCCAGAGCCTTTCCTCCCCCCAACTTCTTTACTGTCCTGCCAGGGCACGTGGTGTGTGGCCCTGCCCTTCCTCATCTTTTGCCAGAGTTGGCTGGGTCTCCTAGGCCCTCTCCTTTCCGGAAGAATGAGGATCAAAGAGCGTGTAGCCTCCAGCCCCACCAGGGCTGGGCAATTTGCTCACTGCGAGTTGGGCTCTGCAGAGTCCAATGGCGGCCAGAAATTCTGCATTCCGCAGTGGCACAGAATTGCCCCAGGAATAAGGCTTCTCTCTCTTTCCCTCCCAACCATGTGGCTGTGGGAAAAGAAACTGCAGGGAGGAGTTGGCCTGAGACTGAAGCCAGCAGAGCAGTTGCAGAAGCAGTTTGACCAGGGAGTGTCAGATGCTGCTAAGGTCATCACACTGCTTTCCGCAGTTTTCACACTGAACATTCTTTCTCCTGTGGTGTTTGGCTGTTTGTGTCTCCCCTGCCCTTCTTTTGTTTTTCCATTTAACAAGTTCCCTCCATTAAAGAAAAAACAAACAAAAAAACAAAGGATTTAAATAACAAACAATAAATACAAATAATCATGGCACTAACATGATGTTGCATACTATTACTCTGCTTGTATGTTGTATCCCTTTTCCTGTCGTATCTATTTAGATTGTAAGCTCTTTGGGATAGGGCATTTGTCTTATGATTTGTTTGTGTGGTGTTTTATACAATGAGGCCTTGTTCTTTGTTAGCCCCTAAGCACTTCTGTAATATAATGAATAATAAAACTATTATTTCAATGAGAAACCTGCAGACTTGCTGTTTGCATCTGTTTTCATGATCTAATGGGTGTTCTTTCTTCCTTGTCTTGGCACAGACAGGAGAGTTGGTACGAATCTATAAAGGCCATAATCATGCAGTAACTGTTGTGAACATCTTAGGGAAGGTGATGGTGACTGCTTGCTTAGATAAATTTGTCCGTGTTTATGAGCTACAGGTAAGTTCTGTTCCTAGACATCATTTATTTTCTTATCTATTCCATTTTTTGTACATTTCAGAAGCTCCCAAGCAAAATACCATATTAATTATCTTCCTAGTTTCCAGCCCCTCCCTCTTCTTTTAAAATAATTCAACAGATAATCACTTGCATCAGCCAGGCTGGTTCTCTGGTTGCAGTCATTTTAACTATAGAAGAAACTAACCTTTTATTTTTTTCCAAATGATTCTGGACAATTAGTTTTCTGTTCTTTGAAAGGCTGAGTGGCATGTAGTCTGTCCCTGTAAACTGGATCAGTTTAACAGCCACTCCCTAGTTGTCAGTACTCTCATGCGAAAAACAGGGGTTGGCTTCTCATAGTTGGATTCTCATAGATTCTGCATGTTGACTTGGCAGGAGCTGGGCGGACCAGGGAGGCAATATTCTCAGCCCCTGAAGAACAAATGCTTTTTATTGCTGAACAATTCCTCCAGCTGATTAGTGGTGTTAGGTTCTGAAAGGAGTCCAATCTAGCCATTCAATAGGCCTGAAAGAGTAGACTGAGGAAAACTGGTGGAATCCTTGCCATTAATTAAGAAATTAATAGCACATAGTACAATGTGATTGCAGTGTGTGGCACCCACGAGGCCCTTACAAGTCTCGTGTAATAGTCAGTGCTCCTAACTCTTAAAAAGTCACTGTTGATTATGCAAGCCAATAAAAAATGCCTGCAAAATGACAAACTATTACATGCCCAACGTTTCGTTTTCTTTTCTTCCCAAGTCTCATGACCGTTTGCAAGTCTACGGAGGACACACAGATATGATCATGTGCATGACTATTCATAAGAGCATGGTAACTCTCCTCCTTTCATTGATCTAAAATAGAAAGTCTTGTTTGTTAGCTGATGATAGTGTTGGTTTCAGAGTTTATTGATATCTGTGGTAGATGATTTAATTGTTTTAACTTTCCTGACTGAACTAGAGAGAGGACCATTTAAAATGGCAGTCAAAAGAATAATAATAATAATAATAAAAAATAATAAAGAAAAGCTGTTTATATACCAATGTAGCAATTCTGGAAAATAGTTCATATGCTAAATTGTGTTGGGAAAATTGAGCTGTTTGATTGCTAATCTTGTATCATAATTTCATGACTATAGCTCTATCAGCTAGACATAAGGCATTAATTTAATCTTCATAGTGTGCATCGTTACTATAATCAGAACAGTTAAAGTATTAAAACCCTAAGTAATTCCTGAAGTGTCTCTGTCCTGTTTCAGACATTTCCACTAGCAGCTATATGACTAGATTTAGTAGGACTTCACTCAGTCAAACCACTTCCAACTTTCAGGACCATACTTTCAAATTAACACATGCTGAAGTGCATGAACATTTTTCTGACTGACTTAGGTATACAAATACCCTGATGCACATGAGGTTGTTAGGGTTTATAGTATACACAAAGATCTGAGTACTCGCCTGCTTAAGCTGGACACCCTTAAAAACTCTTGTGAATGTGCAGTTGAAAATTTGTTCCTGAACTTTGATAAAATGAGAATTAAAATGAGAAGTGCTTAATATTTCTGATTTTCAAATTTGTAATAACAAAAGAGTAAAGTGTAGGAAAACCTGAGAACCAATGCACTATGGGAAATGCATATTTTTTTCCTAGCCCCGCTTCTCATGGGGCTGAAGTTGAGATTTAACTGCCCAAACTGTGTGATTGTGGTCCAAGATTTATGCTGTACCATATTTCTGAGATGCTTTAGGCATCTAGACACAAATGAAGCTTCAGATTAGCAGTCAGTGAAGTGTACTATACAATGGACATTCTCTCACTCCTTCTGTATCTGTTTGAACACTAGGGTATAGTCCCTTCCCTGCAGCAGATAGATAATTGATATCTTCTGATAGTGGAAATAAGAAATAACATGTCATATTCTCAACTATCTGTTAGCTTCACATTTCTCCAAAATTACAAATTGAACTATTAGCCATCAGTTTACTGCTGTTTATTAGAGATCAGAAACAGCATACTTCTAGGTGGTCTGTAAACCAGTATCTAAGTCTTGGAAATGTCTTTAAGGGACTCTGTCAGGTTGAAGAATAATTTTTTAACTTACCTGTTAATAACACTACTAAAATTGAAAGGATTTTTACAATCTAATTTACACTATAAACAGCAAAAAAAAAATTGTTTTGCATTTAGTTTGTATATGGAAATAGGCAAGTTAATTTCTCATTTTGGTTCTCTACATGTTTCAGGTGTGCAGCGGGGTTTCTGAAGCAAAACTCTTTCAATTACTTTGTTCAAAAAACAATATTTTTAAATGTTGGATCTAAGAAGTGTTCCAAAGCCTTAAATGCATAGGCTTTCCACTTCACATGTTTCATACTTGGTCTTTTTGCCTGTTATCTCTTTTAAAAACACATCTTTATTTTTTTTCTCTTTCATAATTTTTTCTTCACAGATCTATACTGGCTGCTACGATGGCAGCGTCCAAGCTGTGCGGCTTAACCTGATGCAGAATTACCGTTGCTGGGTAAAGAACAAAGCATTTCTAGTGTTCAGTTCTTTATCCTTCTTTATTATAGTTTCTAGACCAATCTCCTGTGTCTGGACAGAAATCAAGGGATGGAATAGATTCATTTTCATGATTTTTTTAGAGCACTCTTTTGGTTTAGCCAGTCACACATCTTTTAAGCTCCACTGTGAAAATAGTTTAACCTCTGGGAGCAGCTGCCTTGCCAGGAACCCTGTAGTAGATGGCAGGTGCTGAGTTTTGAGGTAGATAAGTGATCGTTTTTAAAAATCTTTCTCTTATATTGACTGTTTCAAGCTGAGTGTGTGGCACATGCCAACTTATGAAACAAAAAGCTTTTACTTTACTGCACCCACTGTGCACAGAAACAGTTGCACTAATGTTAGCAACATTAGTCTTGTATCTAAATCTTGTTTTGTTTTCTTTAAAAAGAAAAACCTCTTACCTCCTGTTTTTCTGGCCCACTAGATATTTCCAGTTGCACAATGATGTTGTAGTGCCAAAGAAGTGCACTTTTGTTTCTGATGAATTTTCATGCTGGCAAGTTTAATGGCTGTAAAGCTCCATTGAGAGCCCATTTGTTCTAGACTTAGCTTGACTAGAAAAGACAAAACAGGGCTTCATGCTACTGTTGCACCAATTTCATTCCTCCCTAAAACTGGTGCTAATGGAACCATAGAATCATACCGTTCGAAGGGACAGCAAGAGTCATCTAGTCTAAACCCCTGCCAAGAATTTGTTGCGGCTAAACCACTCACCCTTCCTTTGAAAACCTCCAGTTAAGAAGCTTCCACAACCTCCCAAAGCAGTTTGGAGATGTGGGCTCTGTAGTTTGATATGAGGAAGGATGAAGTTTGGAGACCGTGTGTGAGAAACTCTTTTTGGTGGAATATTGTTGGGCAGCAGGAATGAAAGCATTATCTGACTTCT
The DNA here is from genome assembly GCF_013100865.1 of Trachemys scripta elegans. Taxonomy (NCBI): domain Eukaryota; kingdom Metazoa; phylum Chordata; order Testudines; family Emydidae; genus Trachemys; species Trachemys scripta. The sequence goes on along the minus strand of NC_048301.1, from coordinate 62,753,891 downwards.
CTTTCTCTTCCCCTCCTCCCTCACCTCGCCCCCGCGCCTCCCTCTCTTCCCCCCGGCTTATTATGATACACTCTCCCACCAGTGGCATGGATGTTCACTGATATTTGGAGTTGTGGACCACCTGAAACAACACTTGCTAACAGATCACACCAACCCACATTTTCAGACCCTAAAATGTCGCTGGAAGAACTGCGATGCCTTTTTCACTTCCAGGAAAGGTTCCAAGCAGGTATGTGGTGAAGAAATTGGATTTGCATGGTCGTCTGGCGAAAAGCGGAGTAAGAAAGTATACAGGATGATAGAATCTTGAATATAAAGTACAGATTATGTTACCATAATTCGGACTTGCTTATTTTCCATGTAGGACCCTACTAATGGTCAAATCCTGATAGCCTCCGTCATGCAGATAGTTTAATTGAATTCAGTAAAAGTATTTATATAAGTAAGTTCAGCAGGACTTGACCCTCAATATAGAATTCCCAGTACAGCCTTAGTCTATTCTAAGACACATGGTCATTTTAAAACTGTGTAAAATAAGACACACAATTTGTTGCTGATAGTTCCCACAATGTGGTTGGCATTTTCCAAATATTAAAGAAGCCACTGTACTTGTGCCGAGGAATGGAAACTTGCCTTTTAAAGAAAAGCGTAACTGTTTCCTTTTTAACTGGGTTTTTATTCCATGATTTGCTGTCTTTTAAGTGGAAAATAATATTTTCTTTTTCCCGGATGTTGTTTTTCTCCATTTTTGAAAAGCGTTCCTTCTTGGAACAGACCTAAAGAAAACCAGCCATGTTCATTTTAACAAATTAAATACAGATGATGCAAAGAGATTTCTGAGTCAGTGTTAGCACATCTGGGAAGAATTGTGGTTTTCATTGGACAGAACTAGAAAAAGGGAGTACGAGAGCCTGACGTTACCTGGATTAAAGTATAAAGGAAAATCTGCCATGCTTAGCAATGAAACCATTCTGATTCTAAGCAGTTTAAGCTGTTAGAGTCTGCCTTCTTTTTGTTGAATGCTATAAAAAGTACACAATGAAGAGGTTTGTTTGAGGACTGAAAAGCAGAACTGAAGTCTTTCATCATTCTTCTAAAATCTATATACAGTGAAAACAGCCCACCAAGAGCAAATCTCAAAAATTCTAAATTAAATTGTGGCTTGGAGATGAGAAGGAATATATAATCATAGGGCCAGACTTTGCCACCTTCCTTTTTTCTTTAAGGATAGGATTGTTCACTGAACTGCATACCATTCAATATGAGTGGGGTGGCAGAATGTAATCCAAATTAGTTGTGTGAAAACTGATAATAGCTGGATGTCCATTGAGATTACTGATGTACTTTTTATATTTTATACTTCAGAAAGGGAAGGGAATTGGCCTCTAAAAGTATTCATGGGTAAGGCTGTGTTTTAGTCATTGGTATTTTTAGTAAAAGTCATGGATCGGTCACAGGCAGTAAACAAAAATTCACGGCCTGTGACCTGTCCATGACTTTTACTATATACCCCTGACTAAAATGAGGGTGTATGTGTGTTAGGGTTGGGGTGCAGATGCTAGGGGGAAGGGACTGGGGGTGCTGTGGATGCTCAGGAGGGGTGCTGCAGGTATGTGGGGGGGAGGGTTGGTGGGGCTGGGACAGATTCCCTACCCAGCTCCTGGGAAGCTGCAAGCTCCAGCTCCTAGCTCCATGTGCTGCCTCCGCTCTGCCCCAACCTCCAGTTCTGCATCTCCCATTGGCTGGGAACCGCAGCCAGTGGGAGCTGCGGGGGCAGTGCCTGTGGGCAGGGGCAGCACACAGAGCTAAGAGATGAGGGAGGGGAGTTCCTGTCCCCCTTCTGGGGAGCCCCCCCCCAGATAAGACCCCCCAGCCCTGAGCCCCCCCCCCCAACTTAAACTCCTGCTGCGGGGGGTGGGGGTGGAGGGCGCAAGCGCAAGACTGTCCCAGCAGTGTCTGGTGCGACTGGCCCAAGGGCTGCCCGAGCTGCTCAGACAGCTCCCAGATCAATAGCACAGGCCACTGGAGACGGAAAGTAACAGAATCCATGATCTCTGTGACAAACACCGAGCCTTATTAATGGCTATCAAATTGTGCATGTAACTAGTATTTGTAATCATGTGATCTTACCAATTACCCTCCTTCTCTCTCCACTGTTCTCCCTCCCCCATTCCCACGTACTGTTTACATTCCCTTGTTGCATCTTTAATTCTACTATAAGCTCTTTGGGGCTGGAATCATGTCTCCTACATATTTTACTCCTGGGGGGATTCTGCACCAAAAAATTCTGTGAAATTCTCCATACTTTTTAAATTGCTCAGACTTCCACACATGGAAGTCGTACAGTTTTACTAATCATTGTCCTGGACCTGGCTGGGGACTTTGGGAAGTACTTGCTTCTGATTGTCCTGACTTTTTATTGACTGCTTGGTAAATGTTTTTTATTTGCCCTCAAACTCTTTTTTTTTTTTTTTTTTAATGGGTAAGTAAAATAAATCCTGAGCTGTAATCTAACCCCATTGTGCCACTTTGGCACAGGAAAAAAGTGAGAAAGCACATAGATCTTCCTAGCTGATTCCCTTACTGTCATTTATCATAAGGCTCCTGGCAATGTAGGGAACTTCAAACTTTCACAGGTTTTATGCTCCTAGGGGAATTAACTGAGAATGGGAACAGTAAACTAACAATAGCAACATTAACAACCTATAACGTTAACAGTCAGGCTGCTACATTTCTGCCTTGGAGAATGAGATCAATTAACCATCAACAGCAACTTTAACAATGTTACTAAGATGATGTTAAAAATAAATTGTGAACAGAGTTTGAGCATAGAAGTTTCTGGTTATCAGGGAATAACGTACAGATTATCGAGGGTGCAAAGTTTGGTTTGAGATAAGGTGCCATGAGGAATACATAATCTGCACGCTGCTAGTGCATCAGAGAATGAATCAATTAACTCAGGCATGGCTGCTACATTTGTGCCTCTAGCCTGCCTTGTGCATAATAAAAAGCCCTACCCTTCCACACCAGTGAGCTGCAGTAGCAAGGGAGAGGGACAGAGTGTCTGTCTCTCTCTCTCTCGTTGGCACACATGTACACCCAGCCCCACCCCACCCCCCTCCGATGGTGATCACGCAGGCATGCACATCCAGCCCCCTGCTCCCATCCCTGAGGCTGCTCCAGGCACGCTGGAACAGATGGGCTGCCGGGGAAGAGGCACATGCCCCCAGCAGATTTTTTTTTTGCGTTTTTCTGCGCAGGGGGCACAGAAAAATGTGAGCCATACGAATTCTGCATCCATGCAGGGGCACAGAATCCCCCCATGAGTTATATTTATACAGTGCCTAGCAAGTGACCACTTCCCTCAATATAGCATCCCAGGGAAGATGATAAATAAGACAAAGCTGATCCCTACAGTATATCACTAGACCAGGGGTGGGCAAACTATGGCCCGTGGGCCTGAGCAGGCCCCTCACGGGATCTGGCCCACGGGATTGCCCCCTGTGATGCCGTTGGCCACACACTGCTCTCAGAAGCAGTCAGCATCACTTCCCTGCGGCCCCTGGGCGGGGGGGGAGGGTGGGGCAGAGGGCTCTGTGCGTTGCCCTTGCCTCCAGGCACTGCTCCAATGGGAGCTTCAGGGGAGGTACCTGGAGGCGCAGCAAGAGCAGCGCACGCGGAGCCCTCCCCTTCTCTCCCCCCCCCACCCGCTCCCAGGGGCCGCAGCTCTTCCTGGAGCGGCGCGGCATGGGGCCAGGGCAGGCATACAAGGAGCCTGCCCTGGCCCCGGTGCGCGCTGCTGCCAACCCGGAGCCGCTTTAGGTAAGCGATGCCAGGCCAGAGCCTGAACCCCGCTTGCACCCCGCCCCCCAACTCTCTGCCCTAAACCCCCTGCCTGCACCTCGCAGCCCTCCTGCACTCCACCCCCCTGCCCTGAGCTCCCTCCCGCAGTCTGCACCCCTGCCCTGAGCCCGCTCCTGAACTCTGCACTCCTCCTCTACCCCAATCCCTTGCCCTGAGCCCCTTCCTGCACACCGCACCCCCTCCCACACCCCAACCCCCTGCCCCGGCCCTGCATACAATTTCCCCACCCAGATGTGGCCCTCGGCCCAAAAAGTTTGCCCACCCCTGCACTAGACACTTCCATTTCAGTGGCCTGCTAAACCCAGCATTGTGAGTTCAATCCTTGAGGGGGCCATTTAGGGATCTGGGGCAAAATCAGTACTTGGTCCTGCTAGTGAAGGCAGGGGACTGGACTCGATGACCTTTCAAGGTCCCTTGCAGTTCTATGAGATAGGTATATATCTCCATTCCCCTTGGCGACTGTAGTCAGATTTGTGATGGTTACAATTATGTTTAAATTAGCAGTTGCTTGCAGCATTCTATTAATTTCCCCCCAAATAGTATGGACAGGGATTATCTGAGAACCTTACTAGTTAAATTTTCTATAAACACCCTCTCCTCCCCCCGAAGCTTTTAGCATAGTTTTTATAATGCTGTTCTACCATAGTTCATGTCTTGCTTGCTAGGCACCTTGATATGGATTGCCGGGTGTTAATATCTTCTGCAAGCCAGTGATTTCTTAATGTGTTCAGAATGCTGTGCACCGTGGCTTCTAGAACCCTTTGCAGTCATTCTTTAATGACTTGTTCTCTGTTCCTCTCCCTCTAGGATGCTGCAGGACACATTGAAAGACATGCCAAGGATGACAGCAGAATCGACTCATGAAGCTTTTCACCTCCCATATTGGGAAGTAATTTTATACATCAGAACTATTCCATACATCATTCACCTCTTGTCCCGTCCTCTTTCCTCCTCCTTTTCCTCCTTGGAGTGGAAAAAGGGAGTGGAGCCTAACTGCCGTACTACAGAGACTGCATTTCACATGCAACTCTGTAGAAATGGGAGCGGCCCATTAACTTTCAGACCAAACTGTGTTCAGTTTTTATTCATCAGAAGACACTATGAGCATCCCCTCTTGTGTGCCCATTTGAAGTGCATTCTGTGCATCTAAGATTGGGCATTCAGAGCGTTATTCTGACTGAGATAAAACTAGGTGCCAGCATTCAATAATACCTTCAAAGGTGCAAGGATTTAACCAAGGCGAGTAATGTTCAACTGTTTCATGTTGTATGCAAATCCCACACATGCTTTCATTTTTTAGCCAATTTTAATAAAATATTTCTAACTAGAAAGGCACAAGTTCCACAGAGAGTTAGCACTGAATTTCCATTACAAATGTTGGCTGTCCTCATAAAACTATATAGTATTTTAATGGGAAACTGGAATGAAGTGGTTCCTTTTTTTTTTTTAATGTTGACTGCAATTTATGCTTTGACATTTTGATTATTCTTTGTTTAAAGGTTGCTCTGATTGGTAAAATGCACAGTGACTGACTGGATTTCACTGTCCTGCACATTACATTCTCTAAGGAGATTTGTGATGAGGGCAGACACTTTTTTGAGAGGTGTTGCAGCCGCAAAGCAGCCTGACTTCTTCCTTCATACACCCCCTTAGTGATCTCTAACAAATTAAAAGACTAGGGACCTTAGTGGCAGACGGTACAGAGAGTAATGCCAGCTTTGTATTTTGCATTTTGACAACCACTACTGTCTTGATACACAAGAGCTGGATTCCTGATTTTTGGTAGTTTATTTTGGCAGATTTCATAACTTACTTTAGTTGAGATCTCACATAGAATTTTGTTGACTGGCACTGCAATCCTGTCTCTTTATGAAAGTCAGTTTACTGAGCAGATGCACAGGCACCACATGTCTGAACACAGCCATTTTGGTGTTGCTCTGTTTCCAGTGTAAACTGACTTTATTTGCATCAGCTTCGCAGTCACTCGAGTTTATCATGGAAGTGTGCAACAGAGAGCTGCTGGGTGTGGAGCAGGATTTTAGAGTCCAAGGATCTCAAGCAGAAGCTGAGGGTACAAAGTGCATATCATCTGTAGAAGACTTCATTCTACGAATGCTTTTAAGATACCGCAAACTGCCATAAAGGGAAGGCCATGCTTATTGTTTCCAGTGGTCTGATTTGCTCCTTACTTACTCCTGAGGGGGACTGAAATCTCATTTGTCCAGCAGGAACTGCAAAATAGAAAAGGCTGTTTGCGGGATTGGTCCCTCCCCGCCCCCATCCTTTCCCTATTCCCCACACACCTTCTAGGTCATGAGACTAAGTGAAGGTAGCAAAGGGTGATCTTCCCTCCCTTTTAATACCAGCTCAGTACAGGAAAGTAAGAGTTCTCACTTGCTGTGGCCTATGGATGGAGTACTTTAAGTGCCAGTCTAATTCAAGGAGCTCTCTGAGCAGTGTAATTTTTGTGTGCGCGTGGTGGGATTTTTTGGCAACTCAATCTTAAAGCAGAAGGCTGTGGAAGGCTTACAAAACACCTCCTAAACCACTGACATTCAGGAGCTTTCACACAATAGGAAAGTTGCATGCAAAGGTCTGGAAGAAACAATGTGAATTTTTTAGGATATTCTTAGCAGAATGTGATTTGAAGCGAAGGTACAGAGCCATGTGTATAAGGACAAGCTTGTGGAGTGCATTTTGAGGACTGGTGTGCGTGTGCATTTTATTACTTTTCCTTGTGGTACTTTGCACTGTTTCCCCATTTCTTTAATATGTTGGGAAACTGTCAATGACTGTGTTTGCAAGAATGTGTGAATGTTCTTTGCACTATATTAAGTATTGCAAGATATGCCGTTCTCACACTTTTCATTTGTGTTCCTGACTACTTTTATAAGGGGCGGGAGGGGGGGGGGCTTAAAGTTAGATGAGAGTGAACAAAGATTTCCAACTCTTTTTAGTTAATTTCAAGACATCTGAAATCTTTTCTTTGGTTAACCTTTTTAAACTATCCTCCCAGTGTAGTTGGAATTGATGAAATGTAGCTTTCTGTTATGCCAGAAGGAGAGAACTAACTGTGATTCCCATCTGGGTGCCTAAGTTTGGTAGCTTACAAAGAAACAGATGTTGATTAAATATTAGAATTAGTGGTGGTCAGGGGAAATTATGTAGGTGGATGAGCTTTACAAAAGTTTTAGCAGCATATTCATAAGTTGTCTGTAGTTACTTTTGGGGTTCAGAGAAAAAGGTTATACCATTTTGCTGCATCGCAAATTTCCATGAGAGAGCCCTAAGCCACAAAACTGCCATGAAGATCTGAACTTCCCCAAAGTTGAGGGGCATTTGGATATGGGGTTCAGTTTTGGGCCCATCTGTATTATCCACTTTCCTACCTGTTCAACTGGAAATCTGTGTGGATTTAATTAATGACCACTTGGTTCTTCCAGGCACTAAAAAAATTGCAGGGACAGTAGTTCTTTAAATTTAAAATCTGGATTTATTAGGCAAATTTGGTCCCCCATCCCTGAACCCACACAGGAGTGGGATATCTGGCATTCCTCCACTCAAAGAACTACTAGAAATTTGCCTTGGGAAAGGGGAATATTTGTTGGAAGAATAGATGTCTCTAGGAAAGCAATACTACACATCTGAAGCAGTGTTCAAGACTGTATTTGGCTTTTCTTGAAAGGAAAGAGTTAAAAATAAAGTAACTAGAGGAAAGTGGGGCTTTATTTTTATTTTTTCTTATATATTGGCTAAGGGCTGTGTATGGTGTATAACTAAAATATGATGGTCTTAATGGAGTGCATAGCACCACTCCCTGCTGCCGCCGCCGCCCCCCCTTACCCCCAACAATACTGATACTTTGCTTATGCCATGACCATGTTTAGTGGGTTTAAGTGTTCAGAACATGATCGTGTTGTGGTAACATAGGAAATAGGTTATGTATCACAGAAGATAATCTTCAGGAAACCTTTCCATTGTAAATCTTTTTTTTTTTTTTTTTTTTTTTTAAAGAATCTGGGAATTCCACATGATGTTCGCCTACTCCACCTCCAATCACAAGGAGGAGAGAATAAATGGAGTAGCTCTAAAAGGTGTTACCATCTTCTAGCTATATCCCAAATTACAATTTATTTGTTCTCAGAAAACAGCAGTTGAATTGGTAGATACATTATCAATATTGTTGCTTTTCAGTCATCTTTTTCCCTCCCAATTGCAGGGCCTTAATGGAAGAAATGGTAGCTAGTTGATGATGATTTAGTATTTCTCACCCCTGCCCTCCAAGATGCCTTAATTACTGAGCTGTGGTCAGCAAGGACCATTTTTGAGGTAGATGGGGGATTTTTCAGTTCATTGATATAAAAATGCATTAAATACCCCAGCTTCTGTTTGCCTTCTTGTGGCAAGTGTTTAGAATGCAGACTTCAAAAATGCGTGGTCAAAATATAAGATGATAAATGGAATTTGTTGTAAAAGCCTGTTGCTAAACAGCACAAGTTTGGCTGCAAAGTTTTCTGTGCATATTTGCAGACCTTCACACTGCAACACTGCTGGATCAAAACAAACAAAGAAAACAACAAAACCTATAAATGCAAATCAAGTTCTAGCAAACATTGGATTCCTGTGGATAAATCTGTGGTCATGACAGGATGACTTCCCTTTTGTGACTAAACACAAATACTAGATGAAATTTAAGATGTTTTCAGGTATGTATGGTACTACCGCCTGGACATAGTCTAGATAGTCCCAAATTGTAGAATATGCAAGCAGGATTATTGAAATTGTTTCAGTTATTGTTTGTAAAATATTTATTAGTAAAAATAAAAAGCAAACTGTATAGGTGAAGTGTTTTTTTAATATGTGCCTGCCAGCTTCTCCAACTTCATTTTGTTACAAATGTTAAACCTAGTCTTTGGAAGAATGAAAGTGGGATAAAACAATGTGGCTTTTTAGTATTTCATAAGTAAAGCTGTGTGGATCATGTGCACAGAATGACTTGGTCTTTCCTCTTTCATTTTGGTGCAAAGCTGTGAACATATTAATGGAACTTTATAAAGCAAAACAAACAAAAAAAAAAGGAAAAAATAAAAGTTCTTTATACTAAGGTGTTCTGTCTCAGTTTAATACATTCTGAATGGAATTAATTCCTTCACTGGATAATTTAGAATGATTTAATCTATCAGCTCTGTGTGATAGCTTTTATATGGAATGACCAGAAAGTGTAACATTAATGTGTGCTTCCAATTGGGAAATAAAGACTGTGGATTTACCACTGGACTGGAATACAGATACCCTTGTGTTCTGGCCTGCCTTGCTAGAGCTGCCATGTCACCTTAGGCAAGTTACTTAACCTTTCTCTAATATTTAAGTACCTCATGTGGATGGTGAGGATTAGTAAATGTTCTTACAGCATTTTGAACATAAAGGCCAACAGTTTCAAACCTGGGTGCCTAAAGTTAGGCTTGTAACTAGGTAGGCATCTACATATTTTTTTCCAGTGGTGCTGAATGGTAAAATTCAGACCCTGAGAAGCAATCGTTTGTCATTTAGAAGCATGAAAAACAAACTTAAATTAGACTAACTGCATTGTGTGGAAACTGCAATAAAAAGACCCAAACAAACCAGTGTTTTGACTGCCATGGTAGAGTGTATTGGCTAAATGATGTGAAGAAATCATTCATACCCATAAAAATCAGACTGATCTCCAGACTCCCCTAAATTGGAAGTTGGACTAACACACATTTCCCCCAACATGTGCATCTTTTTGCTCTTGTGTATTGTGGTACTATTATTTTGAGAATCCTGCTATATCAAGGCAGCATGTGGCGCAATAAGGAGCATGACAGCCTGAAACGTGCCTGGCTTAATATCTTGTTATTTAGAGTCTCTAATTTCTTCTTAGGAGTAATTTTAAGGGAGTAAATTGCCTGGATGGCACATCTCAGTATTATTTTCGCAACTTAAAATATTTTTCAGTGTCTGAGAATATCAGAAGCTTAACTTTTTTTTTTTTTTTTTTTTCTTTTTCTTTCTTCCCCCTGGAAGCTCTGCCATGGTTGAATGCACACCAAATTTTGGGGCTAATTGTATTAAAATGTTCTAGTGTCTTTGTTCTGCTGTATTGTCCATGAATACTGATACCACACCACAGAAACAAAGAGGCTGTAATCATGACAAAACCTAATGTCTTTAGAATTTGTTCTTCTCTGTATTTGCTCCATCTGTCTGTTCTGGAGACTTTATATGTTGATTTTAAAGGGTTAATTGACAGATGCCTTTCAGTTAGAGGGAAATGGATATAAAAACCCAACACCTTTGCCATATAAGTAGCCTCAAGGCATCCTGTGTACAGCATAATTAAGTACTTTCCAGTCTTTCATTTTGCCTCTTCATTCCTGCAAAAATGACAATGAATCAAACCACAAGCACAAGTATTTATTAGATTGCATAAGTAGAACTCTTGTATCTGAATTGCACCAAATTCTTTTTTCTCAAAATAGTCACATTCAATGAAGGTGCCTAGGAACCTCTTAATTTACAAATGGACTTGGAGTCACCTTCCAAGATAACCCCACTTTTACCGTTTGTTTGTTGTGGGGTTGCAAAGTAGTCTCTTTTTAAATCTCCATCTTGGGCATGCTGTCAATCACAGAAGCCTCCCACTTTGCTGATTCCAGTAGTAGCTACGCACATAGATAATCCTAATGTTTTGGCCTCTCCTTGCTTTGGAGAAAGGAGTTTGAGGTTTCTGGTAAGCTTGCTTTTCTCTCTGCTTAACTTAAACCCACAAGCCAATGCAGGGGGGGGGGGGGGGAGGAGAAACACCTCAAGACAACAGGGTAAGTTGATGCTAAGTAATTGATAAATTGCCCTTTTAAAAAGAGCTTCAAATCATGGAAGCTCCTTTCCATCTAACAACTCAGTGCTGAGATTAAGGCTGGTTTATAAACTAGTACAGATCCAAAGCTAACACTCTAGGCTGGTATGAGGAGCAAACAGTTGATACAGCAGAGTTGTTCTAGATTAATACTAGTATGTCAGATAAAATTTACATTCACAAAGTGACTTTTGTAAAAACAAAGTTGAGACTAAAAGACCAGAAATTGCTTGTATTAAAGTGCAGTTTTGTAAGCTTAAAAGCTGAAGGGTGCAGTTTCCATTGGAGACGGGAGCTAGGCAAACTTGCAATTAGTTGCTGGATTCAGTTCCACTGATAGCGTTATCTCAGTCTGATGAGGAAGGGTTTAAAATAATACAATGGTACACAATGGGGCAATGTATAAAATAACAGGAAGTGCTCACTTGTTTGTGTAGTAATAGAAGGGTGTCTCTGTTCTAGATAGTCATAAGGCATCTTCATATCCAAATATCAAGGTAGTTACAGGTCAGATTTTCAGAAGAGATTAAGGGAGTTAGTTACTCAGTTCCCATTGAAAATGGAGGGGAGTTAAACTCCATATTTTGTTGGTGCCTCATTTAATTGTCTTGTTTTCAACAGGCAGCAAGCCCTTGTCAGCACACAAGGTACAGCTACACTTAAAAAAAAAAAAAAAAAAAGGGGGGGGGGGGAGAGGGGGCGGAAATGTGTTCTTAACCTGGATTATCTACATGGATTAAAATAGCAGGGAAGACACAGCAATTCACCTTTTAACTCAGGTTAGCAGCTGGAGGTCAGCCCCAGGCTGCTCCACTGGCTTGAACTGTAGCTGCTAACTCAAGTTAAAAGCCACACTGTGATGTCTTCACTGCTATTTTAACCCATGTAGATAATCCAGGTTAAGAACACATTTATTTATTCACCTTCTATTGCATTGTAGACATATCCATAATGTCTTCATCATTTGTGTTCTTGAACACCATCAACACTGGCCCACTGAGCCATTATATGAAAAATACTAGATGGTTCATCACAGGAAAAAACACAGGATCAGTGTGATTTTATGGTTGAGTACGCTGTTGTGAAGAAGCAGCACTAGCAATACTGAAACCAGAATTAGAACAGAGAAACCGAAGAGTGAGAAGATGGCAGTGGTGCCTATGAGACCCAGTTCAGATACAGACTTAGTCCTGCATAAGGACTAACGGTTGACTTGGAATTACTAGCCCTGGAGAGGTAGGGAAAATATTTTCCACATGCCAGCATAGTAGTGGAAAGGCATGTGCATTGTGTGGGGAGTGACTGATGGTAACCTTACCATGCCAAAAATGCTTACGTTTGGTCATCAGTAAATTAAACCTGTGTTGCAAAAGGAAAATGCCAGGGTGGCATTAATAGATTAGTTTTTAGGTAGTGAGCTCTAGACACTTTCTTAAAGGGTATTGCCATCTGTTTTTATATTGTGCCTTCCTCGAGCTCAGCATGGGAACGTGCAAGTTGCCTTGGGTAACAATCGTTCTTTGCTCTGTGGCTCCAAGCAGGGGAGGCAGCTGTGTTGGGAAGTCTTTCATATTCTGAAGCTGGTTGCTTCCAACAGAAATCCTGAGAGTCGTGGGCAGTGTTCATGCACAAGGGGAGGGAGGCCAGGTCAATTTAAGCATACATGGTGAGCTGCAGCCACTGAAAGAAGAGTGAAAGTTAAGTAGCAACAGAAGTGATTTCAACGTGACTGGAGAACAGTAGACCATTGCCATTCTCATCATTCACATAACAAAACTCAGAACTGATGATCCTTCTGTTACTACCAGTTCTTGTTTCTATGAACTGTAACATGAAACTGCTGAGAGAGACCCCACATTTTAAACTAAGAATGTTGATGATTATGAGTTTGGCATGGTCTGTAGAATCTCTCTAGTGCTTGGTGGTGATTCACAGCTACGTAAGACTTATAGCCTAGTTCCTCCCACACCAAGATTCACTCTCAGCAATTGTCCTTTCATGGGTATGTCCCTCTCCTGCCTCTGCTGTACTAGCCAGCCATGTAATAATGTTCAGATAGTTCCTCATTACACACAGCTGAAGTGGCCCCCGTCCTTTCCCTTTTTATCCACATGTCTGCTGTTCCTTTGGGATTGGCTGCTTTTTCTCCATGTGTTGTTCCCAGGGCCAGCTGCTTATAAGGAACTGCACCAAGAATTTTGTGATGTAAATGCACAGATGGGAAGGCAAAGGAGTTAACTAGTTTTCTTGATCCCTGACAACAGCTGAACTTCTAGCAGTGAGGATGGGATTTGGTAACTCCCCCTGCTGTTCTTTATATATATAATAATACACATTCTCTCTCTCTCTCTCTCTCTCTCTCTCTCTCTCAAAAATGCCAATTTGCAGGGAGAACATTCTTTGGAGCCTGTCTCCTTTCCCCAAACATGCCCTGTAATAGCAATCACTTCTAGAAGGGCTCAAACACATGAATTCCAAATAATAGTGGGACTAGATTTAGGCCCATGCCATAGAGAATCATGTTTATATCTGGCCCATTTGGCTGGACCCTCATCACATAGAAGTTTCTGATCCCCACTAGGCCCATCTATCTCCCCAGGAACCCAAAAGGGATGAAGACAAATGCATCTTAGGTGGTTCTATGGTGATATCAAGACTGGGAATGAGAGGTTACAGTTGCACTCAGTATAATAGTGACTTCCAAAAACTAAGAGTAGAGTGCATCCCCCACCTCCTTCCCCTCACAATTTAAATCAAAAACAGGGTTATAAAATGCAGTAATGTAAATGGGATATATTTATAGGTATCTAGCAGCTTTCACCCCAGAATACTTCATAAACGGTATAGAAGACAGCTGGAGCCACAGAAATGCAGCCATTCCTAGAGTTGGAGGATAGCCACCTGCTAACACTCACTACATCACCAGGGAGAGGATGTTGGCTGAGGAGGTTCTTTGCGAGTGTGGGTCCTATTTCCGGTCCTCCCTCTATTCACGCATCCCAGCACAGTTCCTCTGGGCGACATCTGCTGGCTCCCTTGACACCAAGGAGCAGTGGGCGCTGTCCGGGGTTCTCTGCTCAGTGTCCCCCTCAGGTTCCCTTTGTTGGACCCTTTGACCTTCACCCCTGCCCCTGTTACATTTTTGGTTGTCCCCTGTAATTATTTGAGTTCCTGAACCTTGTGGATCCTCCCCTAAGGCTGTGGGAGGGTCCTTTAGCAATGGGTGGGCTTGCACCTGCCTGCTTTCCCATACCCAATAGGAACACTCATTACATTATGCAGCATTGTGGGCAGTGGCAATGGTCTGAATTTTGTCCCATGCTACTTGCTCAAACACCTCTCCTAATGCAATGTCTCAGGGGATCCCCATGTCTACCCAAGGCAGATCCACCTTCTGTTTTTGTTTGTTTGTTTTTTTAAATCTTACTCAATTGACTTGCATGGAGTAAGAATGCATGGACCTCAGTTTACATATCGTTAAAGGGTGAAGGGCTAAATTCACCTTGCTGCCATCTGAGACAGTAATTACAGGGAGTCTAGGTGTTTCAAGCCAGAAGCTTAGACTGAAACCGTGCTTTCAGACAGGCTCTTAAAAGTCCTTGGAGTAATTGCACTATAACTTTTTTTTGGCCTACTCTACATAAAGGTGGTGTGAAACTAGTAGTTAACTGTCCCATAATAAAATAAAATTTAAGGCTGTTTAAATGTATACACTTAGATGAAGAAGAGCTGTCATAGGCAAAGTTTCTCTGCCACATTTTTTTCTTCTGTATCTAGTCAAAACCTTGATAGGGTCTAACCCAGGGGTAGGCAACCTAGGGCATGCGTGCCGAAGGCAGCACACGAGCTGATTTTCAATGGCACTCACACTGCCTGGGTCCTGGCCACCAGTCCGGGGGGCTCTGCATTTTAATTTAATTTTAAATGAAGCTTCTTAAACATTTTAAAAACCTTATTTACTTTACATACAACAATAGTTTAGTTATATATTATAGACTTATAGAAAGAGACCTTCTAAAAATGTTAAAATGTATTACTGGCACGCAAAACCTTAAATTAGAGTGAATAAATGAAGATTCGGCACACCACTTCTGAAAGGTTGCTGACCCCTGGTCTAACCTTTTATTTTGCCTCCATTCCAGGATATACACTGTAGAAAGATATATCACAGCTTTGTAATTATAGCACAATAAGTCTCACCTGAGATGTAAGATGATAAACATTGCAGGTTTAGCCACCTTTCTCGCCCTTCTTTGTTCCTTTGATATATTTTCATTTTCTCTCCAAGTCATTTAAGACAGCTGACGCATGTTAAACTATGCAACACTGACCCTGTCAGCTGAACTTTTAAAAAGTACATATGCCATAATAGTGAGGTCTTATTTGAGAACTAGGGAGAGGCACCACCTTAGGATAGGATTATTGGGATAGGAGATTATTGTCCAAAATATTTTAAATGGTGTTTTTAGTTTTAAATTGTTTCGTAAACCTCTAAAGTTCTTGGATGCACTTTAAATGACAAATTGTAAGAGATTTGGGTTGCATGCTGATTGTCTAATTTAGCTTATCGATCTAATGGTTTTATACTGCCATACGTTACTGTGTATCTGTGCATCTTCCACGTAAAATTGATAGCAATAGCAAACTCTCTAGCAGACATTATGGAGTCTCTTATCTTACCATTTGGACAGTAATGTCAGCTTAACTCTGACAAGACTCCCTTAAGCATAAGGGTGACAAAGAGTAAGAAAAAACAGTTACCTACCTTCTGTAACTGTTGTTCTTCGAGATGTGTTGTTCACATCCATTACACATTAGGTGTGCGCGCGTTGTGTGCACGGACGTCGGAAACTTTTTCCCTCAGCGGCTCCCGTCAGGCCAACAGGGTCCCCTCCCTCCCACCAAAGCGGCGCCCCGCTCTAGCGTATATATAACCCTGCGGGCACGACCCTCCCTCGGTTCCTTCTTGCCGGTGACTCCGACAGAGGGGAAGGAGGGTGAGAAGTGTAATGGACGTGAACAACACATCTTGAAGTTCAACAGTTACAGAAGGTAGGTAACCGTTTTTTCTTCTTCGAGTGATTGTTTACGTCCGTTACACATTAGGTGACTCACAAGCTTACCATTGGAGGAGGGTAGGAGTCAAGGAACAATTGATTCAAGCACAGCCCTGCCGACCACCACGTCCTCTTTGGTCTGATGATGGATTGCATAATGGGCTGTGAACGTATGCACCGACAACCAGGTGGCCGCTTTACAGATTTCCTGGAGTGGAACCTGCGCCAAGAAAGCCACCAAGGACGCTTGGGTCCTAGTCGAGTGAGCCCTGATCGCCGGGGCTGGTATGTTGGCGAGCTCATAGCATGTGCGGATGCAAAGCACAATCCATGCTGACAAGCGTTGAGCCGAGATAGGCTGGCCTTTCATTCTCTTCGCAATGAACAGTTGTCGACTTGCGGAATGGCCTGATCCGTTCCAGATAGAATGCCAAGGCTCTACAGACATAGAGGGTATGCAGGCTGCGGTGGCTTGGGTCCGTATGGGACTTGGGGAAGAACACCGGTAAACAAACGTCCTGCCCCATATGAAATTGCATGACCACCTTAGGAAGGAATTTGGGGTGCGGCCTCAGTTGCATCTTATCCTTATAAAAAACTGTATAAGGGGGTTCCGAAGTGAGGGCTCTCAATTCCGATACCCTCCTAGCCGATGTGATGGCCACTAGAAATGCTACCTTCCATGAGAGGTGCATGAGGGAGCAAGAGGCTAGGGGTTCAAAGGGCGGTCCCATGAGTTTAGTTAGGACCAGGTTAAGGTTCCATGCAGGGACCACTGGGCGTGAGTAGGGAAACACCCTCTCCAGCCCCTTGAGGAATCGAACTACTGTGGGGTTGGAGAATACCGAAAACCCCAACTCTCCCGGGTGGAACGCTGATATGACGGCCAGATGCACTTTAATTGAGGCGGGGACGAGCCCTTGATGCTTGAGGTGCAGCAAGTAGACCAGTATTGATAGGATGGAGGCCCGGAGAGGCTGTATGTGATTATGCTCGCACCAGAGAGAGAATCTCTTCCATTTGGCAAGGTAGGTTGCTCTTGTGGAGGGCTTCCTACTACCAAGAAGAATTTGCTGGACCTGGTGGGAGCACCTATGCTCCGTATCGTTTAGCCAGAGAGATACCACGCCATGAGATGTAGCGACGGTAGGTTCAGGTGGAGTAGGCAACCCCGGTCCTGTGTGATGAGGTCGCGATGGAAGGGTAGGGTAATCGGGGCGGTCAAGGACAGTTCCAGCAGGGTCGTGAACCAATGCTGGTGTGGCCACGCTGGTGCGATGAGGATGACTGTCGCCTTGTCCCTGCGGGTCTTGAGCAGGACCCTGTGGATGAGCGGGAATGGTGGGAAGGCATACCTCAGGCTCCCACCCCACTGAATCGCGAAGGCATCTGCCAATGAGCCTGGGCTGAGGTTCTGGAATGAACAAAACTGAGGGCATTGGCTGTTATCCTTGGTGGCGAAGAGATCCACCTGGGGAAACCCCCACCTCTGGAAGATTGAATGCAGGATGTCCTTTCTCAGCGTCCATTCGTGAATGTGGTACGACCTGCTGAGGCGGTCTGCTAACCCGTTTTGGACCCCTGGGAGATATGCTGCCAGTAGTTGGACTGAATGGGCTATACAGAAGTCCCATAGGAGGAGCGCCTCGTGACAGAGGGGAGAGGATCGGGACCCACCCTGCTTGTTTATGTAGAACATGGCGGTAGTGTTATCCGTCAGAACTGACACGCTGTGGCCTTCTACGGTAGCGTGAAAGGTCTGGCAGGCGAGGTGAACTGCCCTTAACTCCTTCAGATTGATGTGGAGCAACTTTTCTTCCCTGGACCATAAGCCCTGGGTCTGCAGGTCCCGTAGGTGTGCCCCCCAGCCCAGGTCCGATGCATCTGTCACTAACGTCAGGGTGGGTTGTGTGTGGCGAAAGGGACCCCTTCGCAAACTTGCTGCTGATCGAGCCACCAGCAGAGGGAGTTCGACACCCGAGCTGGGATTGTCACTACTAGGTCCAAGGGGTCTCTGTTGGGGTGATACGTTTGGGCTAGCCACAACTGTAACGGTCTGAGTCTTAGGTGGGCATGTTTGACTACGTGTGCGCAAGCCGCCATGTGCCCCAGGAGTTGCATACAGCATCTAGCCATGGTCGTGGGAAATTGTTGGATGGAGCTTACGACCCTTTGAATGGCCAGGAAACTGGAAGACTTGTCCATGCCACCACCAAGTCCAGGACTGCTCCTATGAAATCCAGTCTCTGCAGGGGGATCAGTGAGGACTTGGGTACATTGACCAGTAGACCGAGCTTGCGGAACACCTGTAACGCCAGTGCCACATGGGAGCGGACCTTGTCCTCTGACCTGCCCGCGAGGAGCCAGTTGTCCAAGTACGGGTATACCCGTATCTTTCTTTTTCGAAGAAAGGCTGCCACCACGGACATGCATTTCGTGAACACTCGTGGGGCCGTTGCTAGGCCGAAGGGTAAGACCGCAAATTGGAAATGGTGTTGGTTGATGGTGAAGCGCAGGAACCGCCGGTGGGCAGGGTGGATGGCGATGTGAAAGTACGCATCTTTCATATCGAGGGCAGCGTACCAATCCCCCGGATCCAGGGATGAGATAATAGCGCCAAGGGGGACCATACAAAAACGTGCCTTGACCAAAAATTTGTTTAGTTTGCGGAGGTCCAAAATAGGACGGAGGCCCCCTTTTGCTTTGGGAATAAGGAAATATCTGGAGTAAAACCCTTTCCCCCTTAGGTCCGGAGGGACCTCTTCCACCACTCCTACTTTGAGGATGGCCCGCACCTCCTGCATAAGGAGTTGCTCGTGAGAGGGGTCCCTGAAGAGGGACGGGGATGGGGGATGGGAGGGAGGGGGCGAGGAGAACTGAAGGGTGTATCCCGCCTCCACTGTGCGAAGGACCCAGCGGTCCAATGTTATACGGGACCAAGCACGGTAAAAATGGGACAAGCGGCCCCTGAAACATTGCGGAGGATCCGGTATAAGGGTCGGTACGCTGTCCTCGATCGCAGCTTCAAAACCCTTGCTTATTTCCCGGCTGCAGCTTGCCTTGGCCTTGGCTTTGGCCCTGGTTAGGCGTGTTGTTCCGTCTACGCCTGTTATCCCTGCCCCTTCTGCGGTATGGTTCCTGTCTAGGACGAGGGTGGTATTGCCTCTGCGGTGGTTGGGGCATAAAGGGTTTCCTCTGTGTCACTGGGGTGTGCATTCCCAACGACTTGAGGGTTGCTCGAGAGTCTTTGAGGCTATGTAATCTGGTACATATTACCATTTGGTCTGGTCTGAGAACAAGCCTGACCCCTCAAACGGGAGGTCTTGCAAGGTGTTTTGCACCTCTGGGGGAAGGCCAGAAGCCTGTAGCCATGCCGACCACCTCATCACCACTCCTGACGCGATTGTCCTGGCAGCTGTGTCCGCGGAGTCAAGAGAGGCCTGCAGAGAGGTTTTGGCTACTGCCTTCCCTTCGTTCACTAAGGCAGCGAACTCGGGTTGTGAACCCTGGGGCAGGGAGTCCTTAAACTTGGAGACTGATGCCCAAGAATTGAAATTGTGTCTCTTCAGAATCACTTGTTGGTTAGCGATCCTCAACTGGAGGCCCCCGGACGAGTAGACCTTCCTACCAAATAAGTCCAAGCGCTTTGCCTCCTTGGCCTTGGGGACCGGGGCTTGCTGGCCATGCTGCTCTCGTTCGTTGACCGCAGAGACGACCAGTGAACAGGGTGTTGGGTGAGAAAAGAGGAAGTCGAACCCCTTGGAGGGGGCGAAGTACTTCCTCTCTACGCCTTTCGCAGTTGGTGCACTGGAGGCCGGTGTTTGCCATACTGTCTTATAGTTAGACTGTACTGTTTTTATGAGCGGGAGTGTGATCCTGGAGGGGCCTTCCAGGCTTAGGATGTCAACCATGGGGTCCTCCTGCTCTACTGTCTCCTCCGCCTGCAACCCCAGATTGAGGGCTACTTGGGGGAGCAGTTCCTGGTGCGCCCGATGGTCAATCGGGGGAGGGCCGGACACTGTCGTGCCCGCCACGGCTTCATCTGGTGAGGAGGAGGAGGTTAGGGCCTTCTGTGCATCCTCCTCTTCCTGCAATTCCTCACCAACTGGGCGCTCCTCTGGGGTCTGTCCTATAATGTGAGTCTGAGACGGTGCCAAGTCGGCTCTTTCTCGCTCCGGTGGTCTGGAGACCGTGGCCTCCTTGCGAGAGGAGGGGCGCCCCTGCAGGGAGCGGGACCAGTGTCCCGAGGAGCCAGATCTCGAGGTCCTGGACGGGGGGGCCTTGCTGGTGGTAGGCCCAAGGGGTCCAGAATGGCCATTGTCCTGGCTGGCCCCACTGTGGGTGCCAAGCGGCTTCATGTTCCCTGTGGGTAAATCTGCTGGACTGGCCCGAGTCTGCCTCCGAAACCACGGACGGTGACCTGGGTGGGACGGTGCCGGTCCGGGGTCGAAGAGTAGTACCTCCGTGACCGGGACCGGGAGTAGCGTCTTGCCGACCTGGACCAGTACCAGTGACCTCGGGACCGGGAACAACTGCGAGTGGTCGATCTTAGGGATCGTGTGGCGACACGTCCCGGTGCCTACTCGAGTAGGGCTGCTGAGTCGGTGCCGGGCGCTTATTGGGGCCTGACGGCTGTGCGGCCCTCTGCACCGAAGGTAGCCGGGAGTCCACCGAGGTGGAGTTCGACCAGGATCGGCACCATGAATGGTGCCGAGATGGTGACCGTGATGGGCGCACCATTGCTGGCTTGCCTCTGGATGGCAGTCTTGGTGGATTATCTTTGGCTTGGAGGGGGCCCTCAGCGGACAATTTGATGAGGTCCTTTGCTGCCTCAAATGTGTCCAGGGTGGAGGGCTGTTCCAAAAGCTCCTCCAGCCCTTCCTCCTCACTCGATGCGCCTATCCCGGGGCTCAACGGGCCTTTAGGCGCCGGAGCCACTGGCACTGGGATCTGTCCTGGGGCCGCCACGCCCTTAGGCGCACTCGAGGTCTTCGCGGGCACTACCCTCTTATGTAGGGAGCGTCCTCGGGCCTTGGGTTGGCCCTTTGATTTTGCCGGCGAAGATGACCGGTGCCGGGGGTGGTCCTGCTGTGTCGGTGCCGTAGGCTTAGGGTGCCCCGCTGGTGCCGGATTACGAACCGATGCCAGGGCACTCCGCACCGAAGTTGACGGTGCTGCGGCCTGATGCGTCGAAGTGGAGGGCTGTAATGCAGCCTCCATGAGCAGCTGCTTAAGGCGAAAGTCTCTCTCTTTCTTAGTCCTGGGCTTGAAGGCCTTACAGATCTTGCAGCGCTCTTTTTGGTGTGCTTCCCCCAGGCAACGGAGGCCCGAGTCGTGGGGATTGCTTATCGGCATAGGCTTGCGGCACATGGCACAAGCCTTGAAGCCTTGGGCATGCAGCATGCCCCGCCGCCCAGGGCCGGTGTTGGGATTGACCAAACACCTAAAACAAAGGATCTTAACTACTACTAAAGAACTGATAACTACTAAGATTAACACTAGCTACTAATGCTAAGGGACACTCTCAAGCGAGAGACACAGTTGTTCCAACGCCGTCACGGATGGTAAGAAGGAACTGAGGGAGGGTCGGGCCTGCAGGGTTATATATACGCTAGAGCGGGGCGCCGCTCTGGCAGGAGGGAGGGGACCCTGTCGGCCCAACGGGAGCCGCTGAGGGAAAAAGTTTCTGACATCCGTGTACGTGACGCGCCCACACCTAATGTGTAATGGACGTGAACAATCACTCGAAGAAGAACAAAATTGCGCAACCTGACCATAACCCAAGAAAAATACCTGAGTAAAATTATTTACCTCCAAGACGTTGAGTTTAATGATACCATCTCCATCTTTATCAAAGGCGTGGAATGCCCCTAAGGAAAGACAAATCAATACAAAGTACATACAATTACTATGGATAAAGTGAAGGCCATCCTGTGTATAACAAATCAACCTACAGTCCCAATCTGTTGTATAGAATTGTGCTGATAGTTATTCAGCTACTGGGCTTCTGAAGTGTCCTTGCTCGGTTGTTCCTCAGCTGTAGTCAACAAGGCCCAGTTACTTATTTTCTTTTGGATTTATACACTGTGCCTGTCATGTCACATAGTCCTTGAGCCCATATGTGAAATTATTAAAAAACACATTAACCCACCTCACATGTAACCCCATAATCACATCCTTCAAGTGAAACACTGAGATAATATATCAGCTTCACGCCACATACTGTAGCACAACACATTCAAATGGTCAGAGCAGTGAAGGAAGCAAAATGCATAGTTGAGGGCCCTCCTACCTTTAGGAGCTGGATTTATACAGGGCCAGTTCTTTATGAGCAAGGATGACCATGCTATTGTGGCACACAGGAGTGAGAGGAAATACCCAATAATAATGTACCCAAATAATATATGCAGCTGGAAAGAAAGAGAGGTGAAGATGCTGAAAAACTCTGTTCCCTACGCCTAATGATATTAAGCAGCTGCATTTCACTGCAGTTGTAGCTACCAAACATCCCATAAATAAAGCTACTATTGAAGGCTATCTTACATTGCTGGAGTACTAATGAATAGGGTGACCATATTTCCCTATGCTCAATACGGGACACCTGGTAAAATTACTCATATTCAAGTGAGTTTATGGCAATCAGTCAGAAATGCAGTACAAATGTTCAAATTAACATCAACATTGACTGAACCCCAATTAAAAAGAAATACTGCATACTTGGATTCTTTTTTATTTACCTTCTTATCTTTAAGGTTTTAGGGTTCACATGGAAAGAGGTGACACATACACACCCCTATCTCCACACACACACACCTGTACCCTTCTCTCACACAGGGTCGGGGGCGGGGGTGACCAACCAACCCGACTCTCCCTACCCTATGCTCTCCGTCCTCTATGCCTGGCTGGGGCCCTGGGACGGACCTGCCTTTCCCAGTACCTGGTGCTGCATCTTCCCGAGGCAATGTGGGGGTGTGTGTGTGGGGGGGGAGATGGGGGTCACATGCTTCCCCCCCAATTTCTGCCAGGGTTCACACCAGAACATGGCCAGCAGCAGCCTTTTGGCATTGTGCAGGATGGAAGGGACGGGAGCTGCTTCCAACTGCAGGGGAGGAGGAAGGGATGACCTGGCCTGTGTCTTTGCAGAACTCATCTCTTCCTCCCTTCCTCCCCCAGCCCCCATGACTAGAAGCAGCTTATCCCTTCCTGCCTGCACAGTGTCAAAAGGTAGCTAACACCTCTAGGCTGCTGCTGGCCCCCCGACATAACCCAGCTGCCTCCTGTCCCCTAGCTATAGTACAGGCACAAAGGGGTTAAGCCCTCAGGATGGATTGTGCACCAGGGGCCAGGGACCCTGACTGCAGGGGCTTCAGTGAACCAGCCAGAGAGGTGGCTCAGCAGGGGAGAGTGCCTAGGGGACAGAGCAGCCCCGCGCTCCCTGGGGGCAGGACCCCAGGCGGTTGGGGGTGGGGGGTGAAGAGGGTGCTAAGCCCCTGCCCGGGGGGCTGCTGTGGAGCCTGCAGGTTCAGGGCAGGAACAGGCTGGAAATCACTCCCTCCCCCAACTCCAGAGCTTAGCTGAGGGGCGGAGACTGGAGACTGTGCCGCACTACACAGGGCATTGGCACATGCAGGGCTTGGCGCCTCCTGGCCAGTGCCTTGGGCCAGAGGGTCTTGGATTTTCCTGGGGTGCCAGCCCAGCCAGAGGCACCTGGGGGAGGAAGGAGCCTGCAGGCCAGGCTGCTGGTGAGCTGAGCGCTCCGACCTGGGGCTAGTTCTCCACACAGCGCTGGGAGCAGGATGTGCCCCGCTGGGGAGCTAGGGATACAGAGGAGCAGGGGGGCTAGGGGGCGAAAGGGCAAAGCAGGGAGAGGACCGTGAGAGGAGGCATATGTAAAGGGCCGATGGGTGGGCAGCAGAGGCGACACTTAACTGGCCGCTGCCTGGCACCTGCCTGTAGTTATCAGCTGCCGCAGCATGCAGCCAGGACTGGCCAGAAACAGGGCAGGGGGTGGGCTCTGGTGGCCGAGAGCTGGCACGCGGGGAGGGATGCGCTGATGGACCAGCAGGGGAAGCAGCCAGCCCCATGCACTGTGGCTTCACCCTGCCACCAGCCTTGCATACCCACCCCCATCATCAGCCACTGGACCTCCTCCCCCCACTCACTGCTGGGGGTGGGTGGGCGGCTGGCGAGCAGGGATCTGGCCAGCAGCAGGACCCACCAGTACTGATGGGGGGAGGCAGAAAATCCAGGATAATTTGCCTGAAACAGTCAGGACACCTGCAGGAGGGTTTAAATATGGGACTATCCCTTTAAAAACAGGTCATCTGGTCACCCCACTAATGAATATAAAACAGCCACTGCGCTGAGGGAGCTTACCGAGCCTGAGACTCATAGCTTACAACAACAGAGAAGCACTGCAGCAGAACAGATGACATTCATTATTGAAATCAGCTAATTTTCATAATGGTCACTGATATTAAGCTTTCAGTAGAGCTTTAGAGCAATTTTTGCTTGGGAGGGACCACGTGCTCCTGTGTGAGAGAGGAATAGCACAAGAAGAAGGACAGTAAAAATTGGACAGGCACTTACTGAACATTCCTTCCAGTCGCACAAAGCAGCAGATAAAGCTGTCGAAGTCAATGTTCATGTTTTTGTCAGCATAGCGCATTGTAATGATGTCATAGAGCTGCTTGTTAAGGCAGAATCCTGAGAAGGAAGAGAAACAGAAGACAGCTGTTCTTCAGCTCTTGGCACGGTTCCGGTACCAGACTGACACTGAGAAAAAGCTTTGTATGGAGTCCTCAGTTCCTGGGTCTAACCATATACCAAAGGTCCAAGCTGAGTGACTCAAGAAAAATAAAAATGCAGGAAGCTTTATTGTGTCAGGTTACTCTCTTAATAGGAAACAGCATTTTGAAATTACTGTTTCAAGTGGCAAAAGTGTGCTCATTACCTCCCATTATCGCTGTGAAGAGAAGGTCCTTGCCCTAAAGAGTTTAAAATCTAATTTAGACCTGATGAAATAAGGGGCTGGAGTAACAAAAATTCAGACAGGGATCAGTGAGGAAACTAGGTGTTACAGCAATAAAACTGTACAGTGGCAAAAAATAAATGACTAAAACATACAAACCCCAGCCTCAATATTACCCATCTACATACTGTATAGGAATGTGCAGTTAGTCAACCAGCACTGCAGATTGGCTTATTAGATGTGTTTACATGGATTTGGGCATTGCTGGGGGCTGGCTAAATGCATATTCATACAGAATATGTGAGCTTTCAATATTAAGCATGGGTTTATAGTTTATTTTACATTTTATTCCTCTCCTAGTTTAAGAAGTCAGGCCAGAATTATTTAAAGAAGAAAGAATATTATTTTAGGCTAATCATTTTACTAGCAAGAATGAGAAACCTGTAAAATGTACTGTATTCCTGCACCATGTAAAGCAAAACCCAGGTGTAGTTTTTTTATTTGTCCTGGTAAAACCAAAATTCCATGATTGAGGTTTTGCCAAAACTGAAATATAGCTGCCTGAACAATGCACAAAACGTTGATGTAGATAATTTACCAACGTCTTCACATTAAAGTTCATAACAATGCTCATGAGTTTCTGAATGATGAAATACCCTCCCTCCCTTAGCAGCAGTCACTGGCAATGGAATGTGTCAGGCCTGTATAGTCTCTCTAGAAGCAGGTATGCTAATGAGTTTGGGAGAGATAAAGCAGCCACCTGGACTGCAGGGTGAATTCTATTTAATTATGTTGCATGTTTAATTATGTTGGGGGGTGGGCAAGGACAGTTCATGTGCGGAATGAATTTTGTTATGTGCACCAATATGGAGGTGATGGGTGGTGGGAGTGGGGCCAAGGGGTTTGGAGTGGGCTGAGGGCTGGGGCACAGGGTTGAAGTGCAGGGGGCTCCAGCTGGGGGTGCAGGCTCTGGGGTGGGGCTGGGGATGAGGGGTTTGGCGTGCAGGCTGCCCCGGGGTCTGTGGCAGGGAGAGAGAACTGCCCCCAGCCTTCTCTCACTGTAGCAGCCCTGGGCCGGGGCCAGGAGCCAGACACCTCTCCCTGTCGCAGCCCTGCATACCCCCTACCTCTCTCCTCACCAGTCCAGGCCCCTACACAGCCCTTGATAGCCTGCTGTGTGGCCGTGCAGCTTAGAGGGAACTTAGCCTGCAACCAGCTCATCAACGTTTATGTGACCCAGCCCCCACTGAGCGGGACAGAATACCACACTGAGTGGATGAGGGGTTATGGAAGTGGCCAGGCTTCATTTACTAAGACTGGACAGCACTGATATAAGCAATGAAAGGCTAAAGAGCAAACCATCTCCTCCCTTGATATAAAGCAGGTGGGAGATGCTGAGTTCCCCAATAACACTTCCCTACCTCACAGGGGCAGGGCTACCAAGTGTCATGCATCTTGCCACCCCATCCCACCTAGGGTTGCCAACCCTCCAGGATTGTCCTGTGGTCTCCAGGAATTAAAGATTAATCTTTAATTAAAGATGATGTCACTTGAGGAACCCTCTAGGAATACATCCAACTAAAATTGGCAACCCTAGTCCCACCTGCCTGCAGCTTAGCAGGCATCCCCTGTGCTTAGCTGGGCTGTGAGCAAGCTGTAGGCAAAGAGCTACTATAGTTCCTCCTGGTCACCAGGGGCCACTGTGGCTAGAAGCAGCCAGGTGACCTCTCTTGCCTGTCAGTATCTGGCCAGGAGGGAGCCCCCAGCCCAGACTTAGAGGAGGGGAAAGGGGCTGTGGCAGCAATATCAGCAGGAGCAGGTAGGCAGGTGAAGGGAGGAGGGGGGCAGGGTGGGGGATAAGAGGGGACAGAAGGTGGGGACAGGGGGTGAAGTGGACAAAATGGGGCAGGAATGGGGAGGGCTGAATAAGGGAGGCTGCCCCAGATTCCACCCACAACAACCCTCCCAGGCTACTCCAGGCTTGCTGTGTCAATGGCCCAGGAACGTCCCCCCCACTGGCTCAGTAATGCCCACTGCTGCTCCTTGCCTCCTCCCTTCCCATGCTTATGAGGTGTGTTGGGAACAGGTCCCTGCCTCCCTCACACCAGCTGCCACTAATTGGTGGGAACCCTGGGGGAAATAGGTGACTTCCACCTCTTGAGAAATGTCACGCATGGAGCTGCACAAAGCTCGGTAGCTGTGCCAGGCAATTAATTAATGCTTGTAAAGCTCCCTGAGATCCTTGATGCAGGGTGCACAGGGAAGGCAAAATATTGTTTACCACTGAAAGGTAGAACTGACTGAATAGAAGATTCAGTCTTCAAAACCCGAAGTGTTTTCCTTGCAGCTTGGACATGTGAAAATTTGTCCAGGGCAACAGCTCAGTATCCAGGTTTTTCTAGGGTGTATTCCTTTAAAAGGCTGCACTGTACTTCTCATTTTTACTACATAGGTACAGGAAGGGTAGGAACAAGAGGAAAGCAAGAGGGAGTGGAATCCCTGGCATTGAGTACTGTGCAATACCTGCATCTTTGACTGCATTACGCATCTCGTAACTATTAATGGTGCCAGAATGATCTGTGTCATAACGTTTGAAAATTTTCTGGAAAAGAAAAAAATAAATATCAGGAATAAAGTTTGGTCATTTTGTAGAAAAACAATGCTGATTGAGGAAGGCTGGCCGCTGAGCAGGGCTATGATTTTCACCCTAGCACTCTGGTATCTAGGCTTCAAAGGCTAGATGAGTTCCATACAGAGTAGAATGGTGATTAGTTGAAGAATAATGACTGTCTGTGAAAGTCGTGTGTTTCCCCCCCACACACATTGAGGTAAAGAATGGTGACGCTGCAGCGCAGTTGTAAGGGGTGCTGCATTATTGTAGGGGCTATCGCTCTGATGAGATGTTGTACTAAGGCTCTTCTTTCTTATGTCTTTTGGCTGCCCAGTTAGAAATTGAAGATCCAGGGCCCTTTACTAAAAAAAGTTGGAAATAATCCCAGTGTCCTGACTAATAGACCCTTTCTCTGTATAAATCATGTTGCAATTCCCAAGTCTCTGGGTGAGCCATTACAGAGTACATAATGATAGTTACATTTGCTTATACAATCACTGTATTATCATCTAACTCAGTGGTTTTTCAACCCTAGGGGTCCGCAGACTATGTCTAAAATTTCCAAAGGGGTCCGCACTTCCATTCAAAAAATTTTAGGGGTCCACAAATGAAAAGAGTTTGAAAACCACTGCTCTACCTCACTGCTTTGCAAACACTTTGGAATATCTAGCACATGAGAGGTGCTGAAAAAACAAACAAACCTATTTTTCTCAGTACTGATAACTCAAATTCCTGAATAAACTGCATTGGCTGCCAGTAAACAATTCAGTGCCTTAATTTTGATATATAGAAGCTATTTATAATCTAGACTTTTAACACTTGATGAGTTGCCTTTTGCTCAATATTCACATCTTGTCAGGGTTGTCAGGTGGGTCTGCTCTCAGTCCCTGAATACTAGCACGGAGGAGGATGGGAGGCTCGTTGCTGTGGGCTGTGTAGACATAGCCTAAATTCAGTTAAGTCAGCTCCAGGCTAGAGAGAGGCTGTGGAACTCCCCTCTAGAGGTCTACCACAGCTCCTTATTGACTGCCCTAGATTATAACTAAGGCTAAGGTTTTGTCACAGTTATTTTTAGGGACAGAAGTCACGGTCATGGGCAATAAACAAAAATTAATGGAACACTGTGACATGTCCATTACTTTTACCAAAAAAAACCCTGTGACAAAATGGGGAGTGGGAGGTCCAGCACCCACTGCTGCTGTGGCTCCAGAGTTCCCCAGCATCGGTGTCGGCTGGGAAATGTGGGGTCACCCCTCCCGCTTCGGGGTCTGGGAGCTGCGGGGACCCCCCACTGCGGCTTGGAGCTTTGGGACTGGGAGCTGGGTGTAGGGGCACCGTGTGCAGCAGCTAAGAGCTCTGGGGCCCTCGCTGGCTGACGGTTCCAACCCCATGGACCTGGGGCTGAAGCAGAAAATGTCATGGAGGACCCTGGAAGTCATGGATTCCGGGACTTCCATGACAAAATTGTAGCCAATTAAGGCTGCGAGTCTGTCATGCAGGTTACAGATTTAGTGACTTTCCAGGATTTCTGCAGCTGCCAGTGCAGCTGACCCCAGGGCCACCCAAGCAGCTGGGATGGGCCCGAGGCCAGCCGCACCAGCTGCTGCTCAGGTGGCCCTGGGTCCAGCCACACCTGCTGCTGCTCAGGCAGCCCCAGAAACCTGGCCCCGGGCCACCCTCCTTCCCCCAAGCACCTAAAATTTAATCAGGGGTATTCATAGTACAAGTCATGGACAGGTCACAGAATGTGAATTTTTGTTTATTGCCCGAGACCTGTCCATGACTTTTACTAAAAATATACATGACTAAATCTTAGCCTTAATTATAATTAAAGCTCCATCTCTCTTGGTTATCCTATCTCTGATACTTTTGAGGTGTAACTCTGGCTTTTCCCCTCTTTTCTTCTCCCTCCTTACCTCACACACTGTCATTCTGTATTTGGGAAAAATCCCTTTAATTTATGGGTTGGGTAGTCTTTGGGACCATTTGATTTCTTTGTGTTCTTTTCTTTGTCAGATTGTATACAGTGTTGGGGCTGGTCAATTTCTTTTTAATGATTGGTATTGTACTTTTGTTTATTATAGCAATGATTCTCAACCGGGGTATGTGTACCCCTGGGGTACACAGAGGTCTTCCAGGGGGTACATCAACTCATTTAGATATTCACCTAGTTTTACAACAGGCTATATAAAAAGCACTAGCCAAGCAAGCACAAACTAAAATTTCATACAGACAAGTACTTGTTTATACTGCTCTGTATACTATACATGGAAATGTAAGTACAATATTCATATTCCAATCAATTTATTTTATAATTATATGGTAAAAAATGGGAAACTGAGCAATTTTTCAGTAAGTGTGCTGTATGTTTTAAGTCTGATTTTGTAATCAAACAATTTTTTAAATGAGGTGAAACGTGGGGCATGCAAGAAAAATCATACTCCTGAAAGGGGTACAATAGTCTGGAAAGGTTGAGAACCACTGTATTATACTGTGAGTAGATGCTTTGTGGGATTCAGAAAGAGAACTGTTTTGGTGGAATCGTTACGTGAACATTGCCTCTATGGAAGAAGTACAGAATAAGAAAAACACAAGAAATACTCAACAATACCTGCCAGCTTTTCAGCTTATCCCAGAGGTGTCGAAACTCCTCGAAGTTTATTTTCCCTGAACCATCTGTCTGTGATGTGAGAGTTCAGGTAAAAAAAATGTTTTAAGAGAAAGTTATCAAAACTCAGGTCAGAGTCCACTTCAAGAGGCTATAAATCCTATTCAGGATTTCCCTTATTATTAGAGGTGGGTGAATAGTACTGAAAAGTACTTTATGAACCCTTTTGTTCATTCTGAATTGCATTTAATTCCATGTTCATAAAATGTTGTCACTAAGTACAGAGCTCCTGCATTTGGAAGGAGAGGGGGTCCCTCCTAGAGATCTTTTAAAGCGTGTAGGATTGAGGTGTTCTAGTGGTGTCTTTTCAAATAGTTTCAAATGTGGAAATTTACACATGAAGTTGCCAATTTAACTTGCCAGCTAAGTTTCATCCTGAAGAATAGAGCTCCTTCTGTTTTATATTTTTCATCTCTCTTAAAAAATTCACCAAAACAACCTAAGAAATCCTATACAACATTCTATTAAGGTTGCATAGTTATGCACTCAGGTTGCATTTGCAAATTTCACTCTGTCCTCTTATGCATGTGCATAACAATCTTCTTTAATTACTTGATCACACATTATATATCAAATACAACATATTATACAGTTTTTCTACCTAAAATGAACATGTACCATCCTGTACTACTGTATATTATACTGCATGCTCTGAGATTATAAAAATACTTTTATATAAAAAGTACACAGTAAGATGTACTTAACATATTACAAATTAAGGGTAACAGAGAAATAGTGAAATTTTGCTGCTTAAACTATAGCTA
Source organism: Trachemys scripta elegans (assembly GCF_013100865.1). NCBI lineage: Eukaryota > Metazoa > Chordata > Testudines > Emydidae > Trachemys > Trachemys scripta. Next base: position 62,723,079 of record NC_048301.1, on the reverse strand, counting down.
CATTAGATATGATTTTTAAAGAAAAGATCTAATCTTTATGCTTTAGGACAAAAAGCTAACTAACTGCCAGGTTAGGAAGAAACATCTGCAATGAGCTGGTTGTTCCATAATTGTCCACTCTGGAGTTTCTTCTGCTTTCAACTGAAGCATGTGATACTGGCCACTGTCAGGAAATAGGAATGTACAGAATATAAAGTATTGTTCTGCTTCCCTGTCACATTATTTGATAAAATATGACCACGTAGATCATTGTTGCTACCACTGTTATATAATTGCAACAAATCTTGTACAAAGGTTGTCAAGTAAGGTGTCTATGGAAAGGTTTGCTGAATATAATTTATGATTTGCTGAATATAATTATGCTATTTGTGTGCATGTATCATTTTTGTATTTGAAGTTATGAGCATTGGCTCTATACCTATATTTCAAATATGTTTGCTCCTGGGGTAACGCCCACAAGGTATTTAGCCTGTACATCTTGAAGGGAATATTCAAATTAAGTGGCTCATCCAGGAACACTTAACTCACAATGGACCATGGGAGACAAGAAGCCTATCTACAGATAATGGACTTTCCTGCTATGAATAAGCGAAATTATGCAGGGACATGTGGTTTGCCCATGTGATTTCAAACTCCATCTTGATACCTGTAATTTTCCACCAGCTGTGCTGAGGGCTTTGTTTGAAACAATGAATTTCCCTCCATATGGCAGAAGCTATAAAAAGCACTGGAAACCTCTCCATTTTTGCCTTTTTCCTGCTCAAGCCTCTGGACCATGGACTTATACTGATGGGAGCATTCTAACCAAGGGACTGACGACCTTCCAATGAGTTGGAAGCAACCAGAGACATGACTTAAGCCAGCAGTTTATTCCATCACCGCAACAAGCCTGAACCAAGAACTTTGCAATTATTGTATGTATTTGATTCCTTTAACCAATTTTAACTCTCACCTTTCTTTCTTTTTCATAAATAAACGTTTAGACTTTAGATACTAAAGGATTAGCAACAGCACGATTTTGGGGTCAGATATGAGTTATATCTTGACCTGGGTATGTGACTGATTCTTTGGGATCAGAAGAACCCTTTTATTTGATTAAATGGGTTTTAAAGAACCACTCATCTTTAAGCCTAGTGTTTTCGGTGGTGATATAAGGACTGGAATGCCTAAGGAAACAGCTTTTCTGACTTCTTGTTAGCTAGTGTGGTGAAACAGAAGTTTACTTTTGTTGCTGGTTTGGTATATCTTAAGGGAGAATAACTGCCAGTCTGGGGGTGTATCTGCCCTATTTCTGCAGCAGTTTCTCCTGAATTTGGTATTCTCATTCGTGTCTCACAAAGGCACGGTTATATTCCCTAATTTACAAAGCTGTATTTCAGATGGTTCTACAGCCAGTTGTGCAAGAAATCTAGTATATCAAATAATCATCTGTGATTTGAGAAGGATACGTCCATTAAGGCAATCATGCTGCGGCAGGACTCCAGCGCAAACCCTTCTGTCTTCAGGTCTTTGTCTGAAAGAAATAATCCCAAATGAAGAAACTGTACAAGTCAGCAAGTATCTCTTCCTATCTGATGTGACTCCATTCAAAGTACAAAACCTAAATCTATCTCTGACACCTTCCAAAAAATGTGCCACAGAGAAACTGACCGGTACTCAGGGCTATTACTGTTCCAAATTCTGGCTGAACTTTCTTCACCTCACATAAGCTAGATTACCCCACACAGTGCTTTGAGTGAATCTCACTTTCTTTAGTCCTTGAACAAACACAGCAGTGATGTGAGAACTCAGTCCTAGACTAAATGGAAAGGACACTGCTGTGAGCAAGTTCAGCCTGCTGGAGTCCCAACTGGGAATCCCACTACAGTGATACTAGGAAGTTCTTAAACCTTAAGCCATAACTGACATCAAGAGGGCAACAGTGTGAAGATGACACTACAGGCAATGTCAGAGCTAGAGAGTTCCTTGCTCAATAATATTCAAAGACTGATGAGGAGGTAGAAAAAAGCTCAAACTCACGTTTTTTTAGAACATTATTCAGAACACTTCTGAGTTCGTCAGCACTGATCTCCATGTCCTGGACAGAAAGGTGCGGAGAATGCCACAAATTATAACATTCAGTATGGAGCAGAAAGGGTTGCAGAGCATGGCTTTCTTAATAATGCTAAGTTGTTTTTTCTTGGTGATTTTTAGGTGCTGCAATATGCTGGCAGCAGAGAAAGAAGTCCCAGTTCATACACAGTACAAATACTGACCCAAATCTTTGGCTGGACTGTTGCTCATATCACTGGTAAAATAATAATAATTAATAAAAAGCTGGTGTAGCTGGCCATAGGAAGATTAAAAGATTAAAGGGCAATTTAAAGGATCCCCCTGCACTAGAGATGAGCTGCCTTATCAACTGCTGTGCCACCCTGCACATCCACCTGTTGGTAAGGGAGCACAGTTATCAAGGCTTGCTTGCACCCTGGGGATCCAAATTAAAGCATTTCTTAAGTAGGGGACTGGATCAGCCTCACAGCTGGCCCAAGATCAGGGGATCGTCCAAGTTGTGCAGTGTGTTCCTTAGTGGACTGTACAGATCTGAGCTATTCATGGAGAGTTAAACTAAGAGGAAAACAATTCATTGCGCCTGATTGTCTTTTTACTTTTATAAGTCTAAAATCAGAAATAACTCCATGGAAGTCAGTGAAGTTACACTGATGTAAATCAGTGCACGAAAGAACCATCAGGGCCATTAGCACTCTGTACATTGGCCAGGGAAACTGCTGACATCCTTCCAACAAGAACTATTTAAATGTGGTTTGCTGGAAGGATGCTTTGCCAGCTAGTTTAGATGGGGTCATGTTAATGGTCTTAGAACCACTCTATCCTTGAGTCATACTGAGTTCAAACCTTGTAAAACCCAGGACACCCACCTTAATGCTGAGATAGGTTGTGGGTATGTCTGTGTGCATGTACACAAATGTAGGCATTCTCTTTTTTGTTTTTTGTCTTGTCTCTAACTCTCCTTCGTTCGCTCCTACATTCCTGCTTGTCATTCTTTAACTGTTTAAAAAACAGTACTAGAGGAATAAGTGTAAACTTGTAGTGGAAAAAAATATATTATTTAAAATTACTCAGACCACAATCAGTTTCCCCTGCAAGTTCTAGAACTTCTGGCTTCCCAGTGTTATTTTTCTGTCAAGCAGAAATATATGATTTCATTTTTCTGAACTTTTAAAGTCAGTTTCATTCTGGTTCTGTACAGAGACTGATTCTCTAGCTACAGAACAGATACAGAATCAGAAGTGGCAGTGAAAGTTTCTTTTCCATAGCCCCGCTCCGGAGAGACCTGTCTATAGGGGTGAAAGAGAGTGCAGTTTATTCTGTGCCCATTCAAACCGTCACCTCACTGCTGAAACATGGAACCAGGTGACAAACAATGCTAATTAAGTGGTCCCCTGTCCTCTGGGAACCAACAACTCATTTCATACAGGCTATTGAACAGTCATTAGATGAACAGCCAGTAAATTCATGTCAAAAACACCATGGGTCACACCTGATCTAAAGGTAAAAGGTTTTCTATCCTATTACCAGGCCACCAAGCACTGCAGTTGTTGATCTGTTTCCATTTTTAATTTCCACAATTAAGCATCTACTGAGGAATATTTTATTTGTAGCCTGTTTATACATGTTAAGTGAAGTCGGTCAAGAAACTCCACATACTAGCAATGAAGCACAAAGCCAGCTTTAAATAAAGCTCCCTCTTATTTGGCAAAAAGACTTAACACTGATAAGATATGGTTCTAAAACTACATTTAGGCCTCAGGGCTTCAGTGTATTACTGTACTGTGATTTGCTTGGCTTGGGACCTTTCAGGAGATCAGAGAGAGTTTCAAGTGTGTTTCGATTCTGCATAGAATCATAGAATATTAGGATTGGAAGAGACTTCCAGAGGTCATCTAGTCCAACCACCTGCTCAAAGCAAGACCAACTAACTAAATCATCCCAGCCAGGGCTTTGTCAAGCTGGGCCTTAAAAACCTCTAAGGATGGAGATTCCACCACCTCCCTAGGTAACCCATTCCAGTGCTTCACCACCCTCCTAGTGAAATAGTGTTTCCTAATATCCAACCTAAACCTCCCCCACTGCAACTTGAGACCATTGCTCCTTGTTCTGTCATCCGCCACCACTGAGAACAGCCGAGCTCCATCCTCTTTGGAATGGCTGTTGATTTAACTGCTCTCAAGGTTAGTCTGTTGTGAAAGGTAGAGACTTGGACTGTGTACTCACATCTCCAGCAATCTGCTGGAATATATTCCTGAACTGCTTCTCTTCTTCACTATCCTTGTCAGCATTTGTTCGAGTGGGCTGCAAAGACACAAATATAAATGTTGATGGGCTGGTGTGAGGGCCTTTGGGAAAGAGAAGGGGATCTCCAGGGTTGGATCAATCACTCACTTGTGACTGTCTGAAAATCCTTAATGAATTTGGAATAACATTTCAACTCTCTTTTCCCTCCCCAACAGAGTAGAACTTTTCCTATTTCAGGATCATTCCTTTGGGAACTGCTCTGGAGAGCAGAATGCCCTACAGCAAGGAACTGTTATAGTGCTTGTTACATTTTCCTGATAGCCTTTGCAGAGCTGACAGGATGTACCACTTTTCTGTAAGGTCTTCTGAAGAAAGTTGTGCTAATATCACATACGTTACAGATAAAAAAATATCTACCAGCCATTCAATCCATTCACCAGAAGCAAGTAGTTTGTTTCAACAACACATTTTGTAGTACTTTGTCCAGTCTAGTTTGAAGCATGTCAAGTGACAGGCCTTCCTCTCAGGAGACTATTCCACAGTTTAAGAGGGCTGTTAGAAATTTTTCTAATGACTAGTAGATTTCAAAATATTTAAAAATGTTTCTTAATAACCATCATGTAGTTTTACTTGCTTAACTTTATCCCATTCCTCTTGTTTATCCCTTTGAACAATTACTCTCACTCCTTGCTGTTTATCTTCAAATATTTGATTTAATCTCCTATAAAGGAGATATTTGGAGCAGAGGCAACATGCATGCCTCCCCCACATTTGCTGCGTGGATTGTACTGAGCATGCTCCCACAGACTGAGCATGCTCAGTAACATCTGCTGAAGCTTGCTGCCCACACTCCCTCCCCTCCCCCCATTGGCAGGCATGGAGATCTGCTCTTGGGTCAAGTGCACTTTACTTTGACAAGTTCTGGTAATGACAATGCTCCTTTACCTATCTACTGACTAGAGGAATTGCAGCGATGTTCAGATGCATAGATTGTAGTTTGCCTGCAGCAGCCTTTTCCCCCAAGCAGAATAGCCCATAAGGCAGCCTCTCTATTTGATGGACTCCCTCTTTTTCTTGAACATGCAAACAAGTCTGAGTATTACTAAGGGAAAATTACTCACATGTCCTTAAAAAGAAAGCTCCACATTTTAGATATAATTTTGCCTACTTTTGAATAATGCTAATTACATATTAAAATGCGACTTTCCTTGTGGTAGTTAAAAACAAAAGAAAGATAGTATATGGCTACCTTTCAGCCACAGGCATTCTCTGAAAATCCCACAGCAAAACAGCCCCATTTTCCATGCAGAGAAACCAAAACCCTGACTCTGAACAACCCCGACTTTGGTTCAGTGCCTGAGCATTGTTGCTTAGGTGCTTTGCTTCTCTAATGCTTTATGGAGACTGAAATTTGAGTAATTCTCTAGGGGTAAACTCTGAATTCTCCAAGGTTTCTTTCTCTAACAGCCAGAGAAAGGAAAAGGAAATACACGTATAACTGGTTCTACTCAATCTTTTCCCACCTGTCCCCAGGACAGCCTGGGTGGGATTCACTTTTTCAGTACACAAAATCCTACTAATACATTAGTGCTGGAAAGGGGAAAAATAAGTCAGAGGAAAATAAAATATAGATTTTATTTTAACATTTCTTTGAACTTTTTAATAAATATTTATACTGGAGTTATTTTTAGAAACACCCCAATTTAGAACCTAACCACGCTGTAAAAAATGCAGGTTTGGGTGACCAGATTGCAACTTGGTAACCCCCCAACTTAGCTAACAGATAGTGTAGTCCTGTGGTATAGCTAGAACTAAACTGTGATGTATTATGTTCATGAACTGTACTGGAACCCTGTCAAGTCCAAGGCTGTAGGATGATTCGGAGATACAGTTTAAAACAGTGTTTTCACTTCTACAGTGTAACTTCATATATGTCAGAAAACAACTGTATTGTAATTGGGTCCCCACCATCATAGTAATTGCTACAGCATAGACAGGACCCAGAGCCTATGATTGACATTCTCCTTCCAACAACTATTTAAAAAGTTGACTTGCATCTGAAGAAGTGAGGTTCTTACCCACGAAAGCTTATGCTCCCAGTACTTCTGTTAGTCTCAAAGGTGCCACAGGACCCTCTGTTGCTTTTTACAGATTCAGACTAACACGGCTACCCCTCTGATATTTAAATATGGTTATTAGTAGCAGCATCTAGCATGCTTTTTTGTGACCATTGTGAAGAGGATTTTAAACTATTATGTAACCGTGCAAGAGAATCAGGGTACAGGCTACTCAGAGGGATAATAGAGAATAGTTTGGCTAGCACACTTTTCAGGAAAACAATCCTTGAAAACAGGGGGCAGGAAAACTATACGAAGACCTTGCTAGCAGCAAGTCTGTTCAGACTGTGCTAGCACCAACTACATATAAATCATATTGGAGAAAGGTCAGGTCTTTACAGGGCTGTACCATGATTATAACACAATTTGATCCCCTCTGCACAATTTATAATGGTGTTAGAGCACTACTGCATTATAAAATACAATGCTGACACAATCACAGTAGAAATTGTGCTGTTGACAGGCTATGGTAATCAATAGGAGCCTCTTGAAGTCTACATGAGTTGATTTGCTACACACTGCCTATACAACAGGTGCGGTTACAGGGAGATTGATCAGCAATTGATTGAATTACTTTTCTAATTGTAAAGGTGTCATCTTGCACAGTCTAGATCAGGATAGTCAATAGACAAACTGTGGGCCAAATCCAGACCACCAGACACTTTTGAATGGACCATGACATCTTTTTATGTATTCATTATCATTATTATTGTTATTGCAGTGTGAAAAATGTTTCTCTGGAGTCTGGACCTTGACTATACCTTGACCAAGAAATTTGGACCTTGACAAAAAATAATTGACTACCCTGGTCTAGATCATTACAAAAGTTCAACATGTTTCCTATGAAACTAATCACTCTCTCCAACATAGGCATAAAATCATTGAAGGGACGATATCTTCCCTCTCAAATTCAATATATCCACCTACTTGACTGAAAGTTCTAATGCAGTGTAGTTGTAGCTGTGCTAGTCCCAGGATATTAGAGAGACCAGGTGGATGAGGTAATATATTTTATTTACCTAACTGTCTCTCACAGCAGAAGGTCCAACAAAAGATATTACCTCACCCACCTTTTTGCTCTGAAATTTCTAAATCAGACAAAATTATCAGCTTTAAAAGGGCTTTCCTCATCTCATAATTCTCAGTTTCCTTGCCCCCACCCAGCCACTTCCCCATGCTAGCCAGACCAAGCTCCATTTTCTTCATGCCAACTGGTACAGAAACCTCATCGCTTTTCTTTTTCTCATCTCTGCTCGTTTTTTTCTTCTCCTTGTCAGATGCTTCATCAACTTTCAACTCCTTATTGCTGTTTGCTCTGTCAGAAACAAAGATGATTGGCTAGAGAGAGGAGGAAGAGGGCAAAGGGAAGAGAAGAGGAGTGGAAGTTACATAATAGAGGAGAACAAAGTGTTTGAGAAAATCCATTCTGTGACCATGCTCATGCTGCAACAGCTCCCATCACAGAAAGGGCACAGCTGAGACTGCACCAAAGGTGGCTCTGAAGTTACTGTTCTCATCATGCTAAAAAGTGATACTGATGCTGTTAATACTTCTTGTGCAAAAATAGGTATTAGTTCTCCTTGTACAGGAAAGCCATTTATGCAGTAAACACTCCCCGATTTTAGGAGCAAAAAAGAGGCCAGCCAGGTTCTTTGTTGTACTTTAATTAGTGTGACCAGATGTCCCGATTTTATAAGGACAGTCCTGATATTTGGGGCTTTGTCTTATATAGGCGCCTATTACCCCCCCTCCCCCCGTCCCCACATCTCCCCCATCCTGATTTTTCACACTTGCTGTCTGGTCACCCTAACTTTAATAGCCCTCACACAGAAAGGGTGGCAGCACTGCAATAGCAATAAAGGCCACCTGCACTACAGTAATTCTCATGCAGAAAATGAGCTGAGTGGTTAGTATGGAAACGTTTTAACTTTGTACAGTGCATGTGTCTGATCCCTTCCCAGTACTGACCGGTGAGGCATTCAGGCGCAGAGTGCAATTGCTTTCTTTGCTTTTCTTTAATGTTTTCAAAGACAGAAAAGATTGCTCTGCCCTTGCCAGACATGCCATATATTTTTTATGTGCTCACCTGATTTTGGATGTTTTATGGACTAGGATGTAAATGGTAATTTGCAAATAACAGTCCAAACAGGAGTTTACCGAATTAATTCTTATAACTTGTTTCAATGGGGTTTATTTTTGCATCCCCCAAATGGAAAAATGGCATAATCCTCACATCACTACCTAATTTCAAGGTAGAGGATACTTTGTAGCAAAGTGTGTTGTAAGGGATGGGCGGGAGAAACCCATAGCTTACTAGAGAAGGGGGATGGCAGCTGGGTTAGACAGCTGGTGGGAGTTTGGGGAGCAGGAATTTGTGGCAGGAAGAGTGGCAGCATTTGACAGTAGAACGTGGATACTAGGACATTTGTCTGGAGCAGGGTTGTGTTGTGTTGGAAAGGGAGATAAGGGTGGAGAAGGGAGTGGAGCTGGGAGTGAAGGAGAGGGTTCGTGGCATGGTAGGGTAACAGGTCAGAAACAAGACCCAATTCCATGAGCTGCTGGACACCTTCAACTGCCACTGAAAACAGTGGGAGTCCTGGGTGATCAGCATCTGGATCAGGCTATAGGGATGGAAAGTTTCAGAGGTGCCAGCTTCTCTGTGTGAGCTGAGTACACTATCCTGCAAAGCTCTTATTAGCTATACAATAGGAAGACAAAACCATCACTGCCTATGGTAGAGTGTAATTGCAGAAAACTGCAGAAAACTAGCTCTAACACCAATAAATTCTCATATTGCAGATAACGCACTCTGACATTGGCAAAAAACTCAAGCTTCTGTGATATCATCAGGCATTTAACAAGAGTACTGTTTACGGCAACACCACTTTAATATAGCTGCATGCTCGTTACCCTACTCAAGTCCAGCACTTTTCAGGTCTATTGAAGCAGAGACCCACCTTGCCTTTTTTCTTTTTCTGAACCAAAAAAAAAGCGATATTTAGTAAACATAGTTGTAGATTTAATACAAATTGTATAAAGTTATACTGTGCAATGTCATTCTTGCTCTCTCTTGTTTATTTTTGCCATTTAGCTACATTCATACATCTGAGCTCCATGGAGTCAAATATAGGAAGGTAGGAATTGCCATGTGAGATCAGACCAGTGGGTTCATCTCACTGCCCTGCCCGAATCGAGAAACCTTCACCTCAGCTCTAAGTGTTCCACTCTTTACAGTAAGCAGGGTACCGGAGATTGATACACCCATGTCCACACACCAATATCCAGATGGTGGGTCTATTTTAAGCCTACCAGTCTTGAAAGTGTTCATTTAACATTACAGAAAATGAAAGGGTTGACATAGTGGTGGGCAAGGGTCAATTAAATTATGTTTTGCCTGAGTTGAACTGAGTACCCACTATTCCTTCCATTTTATTATATCAGTCCTTGTCTTCCCACTTCTGAACATGTTGCAGCTAGCCCAAATAAAAGAGTTAACAGTTTGTAGGTGTAAGTGATATTCATTAAAATCACTGCTACCGTTTGGAGACGTTTGCAGAATACTGGTATTTATCATCACACACCTATTCAAAAGGAGCCACAAAGAAGTATTGTTCTGATTTTATCAGACAAGAAGTCACTTTCACACTAAATACCCTACAGCACAATCTAGACTTTCTACAATAAACTAGCATTCTCAGATCACAGATTAAGAGGTTTTCTGCAAGGCCTTTATTGTACATTCAGTCACACAGCAAAATGAAGTTGGTGAGGACAGATGTAATGGCGAAATTTCCAGGGCTGGTTAGTGCCTAAAGCACTAGCCTTCCATTACTGAAAATAGGTTTCAGGTCTGGCATGAAGTCTTACATCATATGATGTGGTCTGTCCATATCATAAGGCCACCATACATAAAACATAAGAATGGCTATACTGGGTCAGACGAATGGTCCATCTAACCCAGTATCCTGTCTCTGACACCAGCCAGTGCCAGATGCTTCATAGGGAACAAACAAAAACAGAGCAGTTATTGAGTGATCCATCCTCTGTCGTCCAGTCCCAGCTTCTGGCAGGCAGAGGTTTAGGGGCACCCAAGCATGGTGTTATGTCCCTGACCATCTTGGCTAATAGCCAGTGTTGGATCTATCCTCCATTAACTTATCTAGTTCTTTTTTGAACCCAGTTGTACTTTTGGCCTTCACAGTGTCCTGTGGCAATGAGTTCCACAAGTGGACTGTAGAGCTAAATGATAAGATAGCTGCTCAATTAGAGTTAATGGGAGCATGAGGTGCCTGTCCTTGGCCTCTTGTTACTTATTTTCTTAGCTGTGACACTCTTTCCTACTTTCACACACAGAAGGAACCAGGGGTAGTGACCCAGTATACTGTTTGTATGACATCAGACAGTAAAACATTGCATGTAATAAACTGAAAGCAAAATATACTGTGACAGACCCAGACCAGTGGGGTATAGAAGTGTGGTAGAGGGCAAATATACTGGTCACTGGATGAGTAGTTTTCTGTTCCCTGAGTGACCAGAGCAGGGGCTGCACTAGAGTAATCAGGAACCTGCTAGAACCAGTTAAGGCAGGCAGGCTAATTAGGACACCTGGAGCCAATTAAGAAGAAGCTTCTAGAATCAATTAAGGCAGGCTAATCAGGGCACCTAGGTTTTAAAAGGAGCTCACTTCAGTTTGTGGTGTGAGTGTGAGGAGCTGGAAGCAAGAGGTGCAAGGAGCTGAGAGGGTGTGGGTATGCTGCTGGAGGACTGAGGAGCACAAGTGTTATCAGACACCAGAAGGAAGGTCCTGTGGTGAGAATAAGGAAGGTGTTTGGAGGAGGCCATGGGGAAGTAGCCCAGGGAGTTGTAGCTGTCATACAGCTGTTACAGGAGGCACTATAGACACCTGGAGTCCACAGGGCCCTGGGCTGGAACCCGGAGTAGAGAGCGGGCCCAGGTTCCCCCCAAACCTCCCAATTGATCTGGACTGTGGGTTCTTCTAGAGGGGAAGGTCTCTGGGCTGTTCCCCAACCCACATGGTGAATCTCTGAGGCAAGAAAATCCGCCAATAAGTGCAGGACCCACCAAGATAGAGGAGGAACTTTGTCACAATACTTACGGAAGGACGTTCTGCTTCTATCTTGTTTTCAACTTCCCTAGAAAGAGGAAAAATTGTTTTGGGAAAAAAAAAAGAAGAAAAGGGCCATCCTCCTACACGGTTTGTTTCTGTAGCTGGTTTGGAGAGAGCCACTTGAACTTTGAAATGAGAACTTGAGTTATGATTCGAATTGGCTTCTCCTTCTATAGTGACAAAGCCTAGACACAGCTCTCTGTTAACAAACTGAGCTGTGTACCCAAATACTGTCTGAGAGTGTGCCACGGCTTGGCATGCATCCTGCTAAATCTGAGCTTGGCACTGCCAGTGAGTTTTGTCAGCTTGGGAAAACAAAACAAGCTAATTAGCTCTGAGCAAAGTGAAACCAGTTACCAAGTTTACTCATCTTTGGAGGAAGACAGGACCACCCAGGGAGTATAACCTATCTGGGGAGTGAGGGATGAACGACAGAAAAGAAATAATTGCTTAATTCCATGATGTTTCCCTGATGGCCAAAGTTAGATCCAGCTCACAAATGCAGGCAGGCAAAAACTATTCTTCTTCCAAGGCATAAGAAACTGCTTCTTTTTCATAAAAGACCTAGAAACCTAAATAGAGAAGACCCCTGTGTGTGTGTGTGTGTGTGCGCGCACAAGGGAGTATGTATGTTTGTGGGAGAATGGGGGGCCATGTGGTTCATCCTCTTCTTTAGAGTCAAATAACTGGCCCTTGAACTTACTCTGAAAGACTTCTTTTTTCTGAGAAGACCCTCAGGATGAACTCTCCCTCCTGGTGAGGTTCATATGTCGATGGGACGATGACATACTCATTGGGAGGCAGCCGGAAGCGTTCAGAGATTTCTCGCATGTTTATATATGACTTACTTCTAGCTTTGGAGGCATTGTAAAGGAAAAAATCCTTTTGTAAGTGCTGCTTGTTACCATGCATCTGTAAACAAAAGAATCAAACATCCCATCTTCAGCAAGATCTTACATAGCTCACAGGCAGATCCAACACAGACAACATATCACCTTGGCAGAAAATGACTGTGAAATTAAAACTTTTCTTTGAAATACAAGGTACAGGAGGCTTGATGGCTCAGGAGGCTGGTAATAGATATAGGCCATTTTACCTTAAGTCACCAACTAGGTCCCTCTAACTGGAAGTTGTTAGCATTTGATGGCTGCTGTATGACCTACCTGAAATGAGTTGGTGGTCTCATTTGTGTTGCTAAGATGATGGTATCCATATCACAGAAGCCACAGTCACAAATGGCACTAACTGTTAACTTCTTGGAATTATCAGCACAGAGGCCAGGACTGAATGAGCCTGGAGAATAAACTACCCTCTTAACCTCTATGGATTGTCCCTCCAGAAAGGGTTGAAGCATGCTGATAAGGGTCATTCGTGCACTGCCACTGCCATATATGTTCTCTGGATAAACTGAAGATTTCATTGTCCAGGGCTGTCAGATGGATGTCTTTTACTAGCACTAAATTCAATTTAAAATCTAATTTGAATGAAAAGAGAATTCTCAAATCATCTTTGAGAATTAAATTTCCAATAACTCTTGCAAAATTAAGCTAGTTGTGGGTAGAATTTAGCAATACTATTGTGCTGATAAAGAGATCAGATCCAAAAGAGTCTGGCTGTTTTACAGGGTCAGTGTTTGCCCCCTGCTGTTTTCGGTCTCCAAGTGAGAGATCCGTTTCTCTTTATTAATGCTGCTTGCAGGGTTGTGGGCACTGTAACAATGCTCTGTTACTTCCAGTATCCCTGCAAGGCTGCAGGCTAATATAGCCTGTACTTTGAGCTGAACTTGCTGAATGACTCTTCCCTCATCAGCAAGTATCAGGATGGCAAAACAAGAAAACATGATGGGATTTAGAATGGAGGAGGCAAGGTTTAACAGCCCAGTTAACAAGATAAATATAGAGAGATATATTTGTAATAAACTAGGCTGATTACGTTACACATAATATAAAATTAAGACACTGCTCTTTGGTGGTGGGCATGATGGAAGATGCAAAACCACCTAACTTCTGTAGCAGCCTGATGGGCAAAATGGAAATTCTGCACCAGATAAATAAAAACTTCAATTGTTAATGTAATTAGGGTTACCATACGTCCAGTTTTTCCCGGACATGTCCGGCTTTTCGGCAATCAAACCCCCGTCCGGGGGGAATTGCCAAAAAGCCGAACATGTCTGGGAAAATGCCGGCCGGGCACTTCCCCTCCCGTGGCTGCTCTGCTTCTCCCCTGACTCTTCAGCTCTGTTTAAGAGCCGCGCGCTACGGGCTTTGGGCAGCCCCCATGCCTCCGGACCCTGTGCTGCCGGAGCCTGGGAGGGGAAGTGCCCGGCCGG
>NC_048301.1:62633394-62708809 GCF_013100865.1 Trachemys scripta elegans | reverse complement strand
GTGGAGTTAAGGCGGGGTTGGGGCGGAGTTGGGGCGGGGCTGGGGGGGGTGGGGAAATGGGCGGGGCCAGGGCCCCGTAGAGGGTCCTCTTTTTTTATTTGTTAAATATGGTAACCCTAATGTAATTAACTATGAAAATAATGCAATCAGTAAAAATGGTGGATTCTCTGTAATATGAAGTCTTTAAATCATGATTTGAGGACTTCAGTAACTGAGCTTGAGATTAGGGATCTATTACAGGAGTGGGTCTATGAGGTTCTGTGGCCTGCAGTGTGCAGGAGGTCAGACTAGATGATGGTCCTTTCTGGCCTTAAAGTCTGACTCTATAAGTACAGTATGCTCATATTAAATATTCTGATTTTACATCCAGTTTACCTTTCTCTATGTAGTGTCTCACTTTTTCAGTGTGCTACAGATTTTTTTGTTATTGGCAAGGCATAATTGCATCATAACTGATGGGGAAAGGTGGAGGATTTAGTAGCTTGGTAGGGACAGTAGGGCTTTTGGGAAGAGATTGAGAGATGGTTTGGGATTCTGAGCTAAGCACATTTGCTAGATGTTTTTTGCTGAAATGATCAGCTGTAAAACAATCAGCAATGACAATATTCAAAAGGTGATCCTGAAATTTCACAGTTAACACACCATCAAGATAGGCAGTTCACACCTCCCTTGGTGCTATCTGAAGGCTCAGGTTTATTTGCAATTGTAATGGCTGGGAACATACTGTTTTTTGGTTTTTTTTTTTAATGAAAGCTAAGGCTTTGGCTACACTAGCACTTTTGTCTGCAAAACTTTAGTCAGTCAGGGGTGTGAAACCTCCCCCCCCAACTGACATAATTTTCCCTGACAAAAGCGCTGGTGTGGACAGCTCTATGTCTGCTTGCAAAGAGTCTACCTCCAGGGTTGTGGGCACTGTAACAATGCTCTGTCTGGGGATTGGTCCCACTTTGAGCAGAGGGTTGGACTAAATGACCTCCTGACGTCCCTTCCAACCCTGAGATTCTATGATTCTATGTCTGTGGGAGCGTGTCTGTGGGATGGTTTAATTATGCTCGTGGGAGAGTTCTCTCCTGATGGCATAAAGCAGCTACACAGGAGACCTTACAGTGGTGCAGCTGCAGCCGCTGTAAGGTCTAATGTAGACATAGCCCTATATTCCAGAAGATTATTCTGCAGCAAGGAGTGAATTCTGCAACTCTATAGCAAGCTCCATGCTGCAGAATACACAGGAACCTGGCATATCTTTAGGAGGTAAAGAAAGCAGTCTGCAGGTTTTATAGGGTTTAGCTGCATGGAACACAATAGCCAGATGATGGCTGTCATTGCTAGCTGTGGTCCATGGTACCAGACTGTAAAAGACATGAATGGGATCCATACTTAACAGATGAATATTGAGGCAAGGGAAAAGGAAAGGAAAGAATATAAAATGAGAAATAAGAAGAGAAGATGTGAACTCACAATGTCGCTAATTGATACTCAAAGGGTAAGACTGTCACTTGTGCTAAACCACTGAAAACAAGCCCAGCCGGCTTACGCCGACGGCACAAAAGTTACGTTATCTGAGAACTTTACACCAAGATGTCAATTCTTCTTCCATTCAGCTCATACCTCTTTCGGCACCTTAGAGAGAAACAAAGCAGGGCAACGGTTAGGGATGCAGGGGGAGTGCACTTATTTATTTTATCTAGCTTTAGAAGAACAGATAAAAAGTGTTTGTTCTAGTTTCTAGGCACACTGCAATCAATTATAAATTCCTCAAATCACATAAACATTCTAACCAACCTCACTCCTTTACGTAAAAAAAACCCAACCTCCCTTCAAACTCTCTTGGGTCCCCTGCAAAGTAAATCAAGATTAACACTAAAACATGGCTTTGGGAGGTGCTGAACAACACCATTTCCTATTACAGTCAACAGGAAGTGAAATTGCTCAATACCTTTGAAAATCAGGTCATGTACTTCTATCTATCTCACCTCATCCTTTCAGTGATTCTCATCACCATTACAGGGTACTGCCAATGGCGATGCAGTATTTGATTCTGATAGGCGTAAATCCCCTGACCAAAGAGAAGTTTGGGATGCTACTGAGGAGCAATTGTGGGAAAGTCGGGAATAGGGATTGGAAAGGGATCTTTCTAGATAACATGACACAGGGCAAATCCTTATCTGTAAATTAATATGGACTAAATGAATACAGAGACCTGAATTTCCCTACTCTCTTAGTTCCATCCACTCTAGAAGAGTTTCTTTCAGGTACCACATTCTCTCTCCAGCCACTGAATAGTAAAAGCTGCCACTCCTCATTCTTTCAGTACTGTTATGAGACCGCTTAGTCCCATTTACTGATAGGCATTACTGATACAATTTCTGGTTTGGTTTTAGACCAATCTTTACCATGAAAGGCCTGCCATACCAGAACTCCTCGTATCGATCTGGGGGAGGTGGAGTACCGGTGTCGACGGCAAGCACTTCTGGGATCGATCTGGGATCAATTTATCGCGTCTGGTTAAAACCCGATAAATCGATCCCGGATCGATCCCAGAAGTGCTTGCCGTCGACACCGGTACTCCAGCTCGCCGAGAGGAGTACGCGGCATCGACGGGGGAGCCTTCCTGCCGCATCTGGACCCGCGGTAAGTTCGGACTAAGGTACTTCGAATTCAGCTACGTTATTAACATAGCTGAATTTGCGTACCTTAGTCCGAAGTGGGGGCTTAGTGGGGACCAGGCCTAAGATAATACTTTATTCCTGTTTTCTTGCATCTTCTCTGCTGAAGATAGGATACGCATGCTTACCACAGGGATATTTTTTTTAAAGTAGTGGAAATCAACTTCTTGCTGGAACCCTTAAAAATCTTTGTGTTTAAAGGCAAAATCTACAGTTCATGTAAACGAGGCTACATTATAAAATTAGCTACTGTCCATGGAGGATTTGTACTGTTGGGCTGCAATTTGGGATCAGCTGAACTATGTGGCACTGCTGCAATGAACAGCATCTGGGCAGTAGTGGTACCTCATAAATGGCAAAGCCAATAGTGAGGAGGTTGGCTCCGAGTTTGCGCTCTTTTCTCCTGTTTTTCTGCATCAGTGCAACCAGGAAGCTGCAGACAACCTCATTATCTTCAGGATCATCGTCCTCCTCCAGGAGCTCCAAGCGATACTGCGGATTGGTCCAAAATGTATCTGCAAAACCCCAGATGCCACCCCCCCCAAATTAATATATAACTTCAGTCCTTAAGATGATATTCACTGGAGTATCATCTTAAAGAACCTGTTTTATCTTCTATTTATCTCCTATATTCACTCCTGGTTTGCAGTTCTTGGTAGACAGGTCAAAAACTGAGTTCATCTCCTTTTTTACACATTCCTTGTGCCGAAGTTGATTTCTGCAACCAAGGATGGAAGCTGGCCTATACAACAAGTGACTCTTCACCATGTGACTCCTTTATGGGGCTATATTCATATTTTATATAGTCACTGACATTAGTGCTATTACTGATGGTGCACAGTTTTGTTTACCTTGTGTAGTAGCCATTCTACTGTATTCCATACAGCAGGGCTTCCCAACCTGTTTGGAAGAAGACCCCTGTTTCCAGTAAAAAGTATTACAGACACCCCAGTCATCACGTCTTATTTATCTTAGTACATTATGGCTTTACATTAGAAATTTTTTTGGGAATGCCAAACCTAATTGCTAAGACTCCTCACCTCTCCATATGTGTCTTGCTTAACTTGTGGTTGGGAAGCCTAGACTTGCAGTAAGATGAGCTAACAAAAGAAGAATCTGGTGTACTCTTTGTTTTTTCTCCATTTCCATGCAAAGAGGAACTTCTGTCAGATAAGCCAAAGTATCCATTCTACTCTCTGTTGTTACCTTTGCTGGCTCAGAAAATAATTGATTTAATGGCTCATTTCACATTCTAGTGAAGATTGGCACTGCCCTATTCCAGAACATCCACTCCTTCCCAACAAACAATCTGCAAGGCAAATAAGAGTATCTTGCATTTATAGTATTTAGAGAATTTTGCATCCTTCAGCCCTTGCTGATTTACAAGCTTCACATTGTAAAATTGAAACCACCACTAACTTAGGCTGGGTCTACACTACCCGCCTGAATCGGCGGGTAGAAATCGACCTCTTGGGGATCGATTTATCGCGTCCCGTCGGGAAGCGACAATCGATCCCCGAATCGATGCTCTTACTCCACCAGCGGAGGTGGGAGTAAGCGCCGTCGACGGGAAGCTGCAGAGGTCGATTTTGCCGCCGTCCTCACAGCGGGGTAAGTCAGCTGCGATATGCTGAATTCAGCTACGCTATTCGCGTAGCTGAATTTGCGTATCTTAAATCGACCCCCGCCTGTAGTGTAGATGTAGCCTTAGAAACCCTATCATATTTCTATAACTTCAGCCAACACTGAGGCTACATCTACACTACGGGGGGGGGGGTCGATTTAAGATACACAAATTCAGCTACGTGAATAGCGTAGCTGAATTCGACGTATCGCAGCTGACTTACCCCGCTGTGAGGACGGCGGCAAAATCGACCTCTGCGGCTTCCCATTGACGGCGCTTACTCCCACCTCCGCTGGTGGAGTAAGAGCGTCGATTCAGGGATCGATTGTCGCGTCCCAACGGGACGCGATAAATCGATCCCCGAGAGGTCGATTTCTACCCGCCGATTCAGGTGGGTAGTGTAGACCCAGCCTGAGATGCAGCTACCCCTATGTGAAATGCTGCAGTTGTTTTATAGCAACATTGCAAATGTGTACAACAACTGAGGACAGAAAATGAAGAAGAATATATATCGCACTGAAACTCCTGAGGAAACTGAAGTTGGGAGAATGTAGATATCTACAATGAAATTAGGCAAGCACATGGAAGTTAACATCTGTTCTCTCACAACAGGTGCTATGGAATATTTGAACAACAAAAATAGTTAGGTCCCTTTGGGTTTACATCTCTTTTGGTAAAATGGTACTTTCTGGAGTACAGTGTTTCTTAACACCATACTGTGGTGTTACCTCACTACAGACTCAGGAATGTACCAACTACAAAATCAACACCATTTTTGCAGAATCTGGATTTTTTCCTACATCAAGTGCTGATTAGGCTGCTGCATGATTCTGCATAGCCTGTGAAATCTGACACAATCAGAGGCCAAGGGAGTTTGGTTCTACTAGAAGAGATTTTATTCACCTGGATAATTGCGACAACCTCCTCCGGAGCAACCTCTCACCCAACGCCCTTCATTGACTGAAACAGTCCAAGTTTGGAGCTTATCAGACTCCAGAGTATCAGGTGTGAGGTTACAGATCTCCAGCTTTGTGAAGTACCTCATGAAATCGTCAAATGACATCCTAGAGAAGCAGGGAGGGGGAAAGGAGAAAATAATGGGTATCCAAAGAATAGGACTGGACAGATAAGAAAACTTGGATTCTGGGTTCATATTGAAAATGGATCCCATAAAACCAATTTCCCCACCCCAAAATCTTAATCATACAAAACCACATGTAGGGAATTAAGTTAATAAAGATTAAAGATCATGTCAATTTCTGTGCCCACCTTGTGCACCACTTTGAAATTGTCCATATAATAGACACTCTGTCATTCCTATTAATATGGAAACTCAGCAGTCCTTTTTCTTCCTGGTTCCACCCTGATCACTGTTTGACAAGGGCAGACTAATTAGATTTATGGTGTCCTAAAATGCTGTGTGTACGGAAAATCCAACTGAATTTCCTTCCCCTCTTGTCCCACTGCTGGAAGGGCATTACCAGGTTGGCTTGGACATTGACAGTATGACTGTGTAGGAATCAAAAGCATGAGTTCAAGTAGTCAATTGCATTATAAGTCTAAGGGTGACCTAGACTGATAAACACAAGTGATGTGGAAAAACAGACTCCAAAAATTTACTGTACAGTAGAACTGGTCAGACAATTTTAACATAATTTTTCTGTTGCTAACAAGCCACTCTGTACAGTCTGAGAACATTATTTTATTTCCTAGACAAAGCTGCTATGGAAGTGATACAAGCACCAATGCTGTGGTTTGATTTGATTTCACTCTGCGATGTTGTGCTTCTGTAGCCTGCCTGAAATTTAAGGGATGCTTCAATGTTTTAATATTCAGTTTGTTTTTAAATACAGTTGTCTAGTTTGAGTTTCTGACTGTGTGGTACTTTGTGAAACTTAATGCTAATGTCTGTCTATTATGTCACTTTTACTTTTGTATTAGAGAAGGGCCTGAATCAAAAGTCTCTATCTACTCATTCTCATTTGTTGGGGTATTTGAAATCTAAACTTGGATTAAATTTTGCAAATGAGTCAAGCCAAAAACTGGATTAGGACACCCACAACTTTGGGATGTTTGAAATCTAGATCCAGATCTGCTTCTGGATTGTGTGGCTTGACATCATCTCCCATTTATTTATTTACTTGGATTTATTAAGTGATTGACTTTGTGTAGGATTTTTTTTTATTTTTTTTTCTTCTAAAGATACAATAGATTTGTGCTACCCAGTTTTTCCTCACATGATATTCTCTTTGAATATGCCTCCTCTGTGTCACCTACAGGCTCCATCTACACTTGGAACTGGGTGGGTACGATTCCCAGCTTGAGTAGGCATACTCATGCTATCTCTCTTTGAGCTAATGCTCTAAAAATAGCAGTGTAGCTGCAGTAGCATGGGCAGCAGCGACTGGCGGCACAGGCTAGCTGTCCTGAGTACATCCCCTCCCCTCCAGACCTTATCGGTACATACTCAAGGCAGCTTGCCCATGCTGCTGCTTACCGCTGCCTGAGCTACTGTGGCTATACTTCTATTTTTAGCATGCTAGCTTGATGAGAGCTCGTGCAAATATGTCTGCTCAAACTGCGAATCACACCACCTGCTCCAGGTATAGATGTAGCCTTCTAGTGAATGCCTTCTGGAGGTGCAGGAGACACAGAGATATTGGTTGCCCTAGAGATTTTACACTGATTATTTCAGTATCTTTTATCTGCCAATAATCCCGAAGTACAGAGAATAATCCCTCTGAAATTAAGTTTATTATTGTAGGGGACAGCAGATACGGTTTTCTGGGCCAGAACATACTAGGTTCATATAGGGAAATATTGCTCAGTACATAAATCTTGGTAATCATTTGTTTATCTACAGAAACAGATTTAAATGACTGATCTCATCTTAATTATAAAATAGCATTAAAACATTCTGTGATCTTATTGTTTGATATTTACTCCTGCTCTGACATTTCTCTGTAGTCAGAACTTTGTTTCCTGAGTCACTGCAGTCATAAGGAGATGAAATTTGGAGGCTAACTGACGGTGCATGAATATATAATGATGATGTGTCACAGCATGAAGATGGAGAATCATTATATTGCACTGTTACAATATGAAGACCCAAATGTCCTTTTGTCACAAACTATATCACAACATGGTATCTCAATCTGTGCTTGCACAACGCAAATAACATTTATTGTTGCTTGCTGTCAAAGGTTTGTGGTGCTTATTGGATAGAAAAACAAAGCTGAAAAGCAGCTAAAATATTGTCTCCCTATTTAGGTTAATTTAGTGTGGGGGCAATTCCTGCCCCTTTATTCATGGCCCCTTTATTCATGTTCCATTGCGCAATGGAGATGGCTTCCTATCAGTCCGTATGCAGGGTGTAGGTGGTGGTGAATCCAGAGAATCTCTTGCCATTCAGATTTTCCTATCGTGACAGCCCAATGAAGGAGATGATTTAGGGGCACTTGCAGCATCAAGTCAGCAGTACTGGCCAGATATGATTCTGTAACCAATTAATGTTCTGGTGGGGAGGATTCCTTCCCCTTTATTCCTCCACAAATCCATCCTGTGTCCAAATAGTTATGCTGGGTAAAGTACTAGGCTGAAGGTTTGCTCCTTAGTTTCTGTCTACAGATCAGCTGGGTATGTGTGTGTGATTCCCAGTATGTGTAGCCAGGCTTGTGCTAAGTCAGCTCAAGCTAGCATGCTCAAAATAGCAGTGTGGATGTTGTGGCACTGGTGGTGGCTCAGACTAGTTGCCTGAGCTTAGAGGCAGGGGGTTGGGCAGGCTTGCCCTCAGGGGCTGCAATGTCCACACTGATATTTTTAGTGCACTAGCTCGAGCTGAGCTGCTGTGAGTCTGGCTACCTGTGCTGGGAATCACACCTATCCGCAGTGTAGACATATCTCCCAAACCCACCCTACACTGCATCACACCTTCCGGCTGAAGCACAGACATATCCTAAGGTCCTGATTTTCAAAAATGCTCAGTGCCTGCATTGACTTCAGTAGGATTTGTGGGTGCTCACTATTTTGAAAAACCAAGTCATAAAAAGCAGATCTTACTCTTTTTGGTGGTCTCTGAATTATGGGCAGAGTTGGTAGCATCACCTATTGTTAAGGTTGCCTGTCACTTCCCATTTATAAGACTGTTTTCAGTTGCTTGTAACTTTGCCAAACTATATTCATTCAAGCTGAAGTTTTCCATGCCTCAGGCTGAATTTAGTTGGAAAATTTTGGCAAAAATGGTTCAGCTGTTTCCAAGAATGAGATTATGGAAAAAAGTTGTTTTGCCTATGTTTAAAAAAACAACAACAATCTGACATCCTTTTAGTTAGAAACTCTAGCACCTCTTTATTTTGGAACTTGAAATTTGGCAGCAGGGGAAAAGGCTTGTTAGGCTGGGGTCAGTGGTGTGCCTTGGAAAAAAACACCCCCATTTGGCCAAATTGTAAGTCTTTGAAAAATCTCAGTTTGCACATGCTCATCAGAGCACTGGTAGCAAGAATGTCTGTGCAACCTTAACTCGTGGAGCTACGATTCTTTTTAGCATCTCTAGGAACTCTCATGTGTACCCAATCAGTCAAGCATAGACACGGAATAACTTCAGGGAAAACACAACTTCTGAGATGGAAGAAGGTGTATCCTCACCAGAACTCCCCATCCTCTGCAATTCTGTACTGTAGTCGGATTTTCTCTGCTTTGTCAATTAAGTTCCATTCATCTGAACTGCAAAAGAACAAACAGGAATCTCTTGCACTTTGCAATACACAGTTATTTAAGAAATTGTTAATACTTTATTATAAGTCCTACGGTGTACAAAGCCACCAGCTGGCACAAAAATGTCCTAATCCTTAATCATGTTACAGCCATGACTGACAGGTTTTTTTGTTACTATATCTGCAACCATCCTAGTCAGTTTCCCTCTTCCTACTCCCATTAATGCTGATACCACAGACAAGTTTGATTCGCTTTTCTTATTTTGTGCTATTGACTTTACCACAAACACCACCTTACCACTCCCTCACAGGTAGGCAAGTGCGCACACACTTCAGGTTTTAGTTTCCATTTCATTCATATAGCACTCAGCAATCTGCTGTACTGTCGTTATTCTGTTTGGGTCAGAGATGGAAAGTGTTGCAAACTCCAGTCCTATTTTAAGAGCTACAGAGGCTCCTATTTGCAAAATTCAGTGAGAAATCTCATTTCTTCTTTCACACACTCTCTCTCTCTCTCTCTCAGATCCCCTTTGCTCCTGCTATTCAGTGCATTCATGGGCAGCACATGAACCGCCCATTCGGAGAGGCTAGCTCCCACCCACGCCACTTCTGTCTGAGGGCCCCCCTTCCCCTGCCAGAACCCCAAGCCCCCTTCTGCGACTGCTGGCCCCCCGGGCCACCCCAACCTGCCCTCCCCAGCGCCCCCAGCTCAAGAGCACTGGGTGGGTGGCCTCAGCACTGGGCAGCCCAAGCACCGGCCCCAGCCGCCCCAGGCCGCTGGCCGGCCCACCCTAGCCCTGGCCACAGCCCACTTCGGGGAAGAGGAGCAGCCTGGGCTGGGGCCATGGGGGAAGAGCAGGAAGCAGAAAGCTGCCTCGGGGCAGAGTGTGGGCGGGGCCATGCCTGGCTGTTTGGGGAGGCTTAGCCTCTCCTCACCTGGGATGCCCGTTGCCCATGAGTGCATTAGAAGATTACCTCCCATTCCAGGTCACAGTCTTGTCTATGTCTGCAACAGGAGAAGCTCTTGGCTGAACTATTAAGCCATGCTCTTTCCTCTCTCCCTGTCATCAAGATTCCCCTTCCCTAGTAGATTTCGTATTTTCTTAAAATCCTGTCTTGCCTAAAGTAATCCCCCAGCTAAGCACTCAGTGCAGCCTCCAGAAAAATAGATGTGTTCATATTCCAAGTACAGGTGTCAGTACTAGAGCACAGACATTGCATATACCTCATTTTAGTCTTAGGATGCAATCACAGAACAAGCACAATGCGTTTAAAGTGGAATGACTTTTTTAACCCCACCCTATAGACTCCTAGGTTTGCTTTTCACCTACTTGTCACTCCAGGCTCCTTTCCATTCCACCTGTCCCCAGGGGTTCCTTAGCCGCACTAGCTTTATTTTTCCCGCTTTAAATGATGTCTTGTTGAAAAAGAAAACACGATTGAATAAATTAATTAGTCTCGTATGGGCTCAGAGGGAAATGTACTCCCTGTTGAATCACTCATGCTCACTTCCTGCAGCACTTATGTATTCCTTAGAGGTCTCCTACCCCTCCAGTGATCTGATGCTCTCCCAGCACAGGCAGCATGGCTGCGGGCACACTGGAGTTCTCTTTGCGCCAATATCCCTTGGTTTAAACTTGCTGTGCATTATCTACACTTCCCTTCCCCCACCTCCCAGCCAAGATCCCAATGGGTTTCTAACTCTTCCTTTTCAAGAAAACTTGTATAATTTTAATGTTTATTTTGTTTACAAAAACTCATAACTTTTATTTTCTCCCTGTTTTGACTTATTGCTTGGCTGTCCTAAACAACAGCTTCTTCTTAGCTGTAGGAAAGAATAAATCCATACATACCTCTTCCACTGCAGTAACTGAATAGGCATGTCCTTTGACTAGCCCACAAGTCATGCGTGTCTCAAACTGCATTGGGATTATAGTCTGTAAAATATGGAATAAAAACAGTAAGCAGTACATAACACCCATTCCTATACTTAAGGCAGCCATGTTCTCCCTCTGCACCACACTAGGTCACCAAATATGTCACTTGGAAATTGGGACAATGACCATTTGCTTCTATTTCGTAGGATCATAGGAGGAGACCCATAAATCATAGAGTTCATCTAACTGCAAGGTTAGGTTATAATCTATCCCTAAGAGAGGCTGTATCAGATACAGACCAATGTACCAAAGGATGTGGTGGATTATCCCTCACCTGAAGTCTTCAAATCAAGAATGGATGTCTTTCTTAAATAATGTTGTAACTCAATCATAAAAGATGAGCTTTTTGGAGGAATTACTGGATAAAATTCTTTGACCTGTGTCATACAGGAGGTCAGACTAGTGATCCCTTCTGCACTCAAAAGTCAATGAATTTATGAAACAGAATAAACTGATTTTTTTTTATCAAAGCTAATGTTAAAATGATCTAATACACAGGTTAAGGGTTTCTACATATCTGGGTATAATGCTTAAATCATCCCAAAGTACAAAGTTTGGTTTTAAAAGTCATAAAATACATACAATCTTCCCAAATTAAGGTTAATAAACGTATACTAATAATTCCCACAGTCCAGTGTGTGATTGGGCAGAGTGCGCACATCTGGAAGCTCTTCTCGCCATCTCTGAAGATGACTGACTATGCATTTTAATGAATATTCATGCAGGGAGTCTTGTTCATTAACACTATATATGAATTAATGAGGGATCTAAACCAAAATCCCAGATCTAACCACATCACAAACTTTGGTAAAGCTCATATTCTGGTCTGAACTTTGTGGCTCGGGGCCATCACTAGTCTGAATATACATTTGGTAGTGTCAAAAGGTAGCACCGTCACTCTGGATCTGGAGATTGAGCACGTATGTCCCGGCCAAGCAATAACTGATTGTGCTCAGCCACCTCCTGGGCCAAAGAGTTACCTCACTAATTTGTAACTGCAAGACTCACTGTGAATTTTGCCATCTAGTAAGATAAGTGAATGAAAACAATAAAAACCATTAATAATTCAATCACAAAATGTACTTTGCTCATTTATTTTTAGTTTAGTTTACTGGTTTATGGGAACACCTCATAATGCACTAGTATTTTTCCTACAGTATATTTACTTAAAATAATTAAATCTAATCAATGTGAAGTTTCTCTACAGTTTCTGCTATTCAGTCTTTGCTGAGAGGTGACAAAGTGGCAATTTTTTTATTGGATTAGCAGGTTTCTACTGCATATCCATTAGTAACATCAGAACCATTAGAAACATCAGAGTCAATACTCTACATATTAGAATTCTCTTAACTTTATACCATCCTGTGCTCTTATACTGACGGTATTAAAATGTCTTATGTTATATTCTGTTCCCACTTACGTATATTAACATGTATTCTCATTTTCTTTGTAGATATACATTATATTTCAAAATGATTTATAACAGCCATGCTTTAAAAAAAGTCAGACCAATTGAGTTTCAAGAGTGATGTGCTCAGGGGTAGAGTCTCAACCTACAGATGCTTAGGTCTCCTGAGAGATACTTTGAGGCATTAACCCGCAATTCAGGTACCTGACATGTTTTTATTCCTAAAGCTGAGGATATCCATGTATTGGAAAGAGAGAGAATTGAAGAGAGGGTTATAGTGGATATAAGCAACAAAAAGAAAGGCCAGGTGATCAAATTCATATGTATGAAATGAAATATGAAACTTTCCCCTCCTCCTCCACTATTTTTGTCACTGGAAAGGAACCTGAAATCACAGTAGTATAACAATATATGATGCATAAGGATTGCATGCACATGCCAAAAGCCATTCATGCATTTCCAATGATAGATAAGACATGGAGAGGTAGAAATGGAGAATTCGTTGAGTCAGGTACTACGATAATGTGTCTGATACAAATAACAAGATAGAATAGAACGAACCTGGCTGTCAAAATTATTTTCCATTATTTCCCTTCTGCGTCCATTTCCTCTTTCCCTCTTCCCTTTTTTTAACTTTAATATTATTTCCAACTAACCTCTCCAGCTCTCCTCTTTTCATTTCTCTATCCCCTTAATTTTTTTTGTTTTCCTCCCCTCGGCAATCCCCGCCTTTTACAATTTTTAAATTCTCATGTTGCTCCTGCCTCTAGTTCCCATCTCTGCTAAATTGACTCTTTAGGAGACAGCGCTTTCAGCCAGTGACTTCCCAGTATCACGGCTTTGGATGGTGGTGGCTCAGCAGTGTAGCACCCAGGCAAACAATATAGCAACAGGAATGGCAACTTCCGGAATAATTTTGTGAACTTCTACTAGTGTGTGGTACCAGAGGAGGAACTCTGGTACAGTGCCCAGATGAATAGGTGCAGTTTCGACAGCCTATGCTTGGAAACTAGGAGGGTCATTTGTACAGGAGCCAAGAATACTTGCAAGGAATTGCATAATTTGTATACATTTGTGTACTTCCCCAAGGAATTATATCATTTTGCAAGACTAAAAACTGATGTAAAACAGGAAAAGTTTTATTTCTCCTTCTGTCCTCCTTCTATTAACTTCTAAATTAATCTGTCTCTTTTACAGTCAAAACAGAAGTATTACAAAAGAAAGTTTTAGGCTCTATAATATTATATAAATGGACAAGCATCATTTACTTTATCACTGAAAGGCAGCAGAAAATGAAAAAAAAATGAAAGAGATGGAAGAAGAGAAGCTTAATTAGGGAACTTCCATTCTCCTTCATTACATGCCAGAGGTTCTGCTCTTTTATCTGTAGCCCTGAGGAGTGAGTATTGGTACTGTTTAACAGCGAAATGGGGAAGGACAGCAAGTCTCTCTTTTACCCAGTAGTTGGATGATTCTATCTTAAACCTTTCTAGCATTCCTCACTCTATTTTTCTTGAAATCCCCCAACCTTTTATCACCCAAATGGATTTCCATGTTCTGAATTTTTTCATCACTCATATAGTCTTTGATGTGTTTCTCCCTTGCCCTCCAGTGGTTTTTATAAGGCTGAATTGTTCCAAGCAGCCCTCTGTCTGTCTCTGTGGTATTTCCTTACTCCAGCTGTTTCTGAGGACCTTACACATCTGTTCACAGAACTCCCTTAATATTCCACATATTAAAATGAGGTATATAGGAGCTCTTACTTATGATTGAGGGCCCTCTAGAGCCTTTACTTTGGTAAAGGTGGAGATCTTGTGTCCCTCGAATCTCTTTCTTTACGTTTTCCATTCCACCATCCCTCCCAAGCAAAGGACTTCGTTAATGAATCTGCAGATGTTGTGAACTTATCATTTTGTAGGCATAAGCCATCCAATTCCACAAGTAAAACATTTCATTAACTGAATTATTACCTATTTTTCATGCAAAAATGTGGATTTTTGCACAAGCAAATTAATGCATCTGCACATTTTGTGGGTGCATTAATGGAAGCCTGCTGAAAATTTGTGCCTAAGTGTTGTGTAGTTAACAAAGGGTTAAATAGTGACATAGTACTGTTATTAGGAGGGAGAAGTTGAGTGCACACTTCCTGACACTTTTTGTTGCTGCTTCTCTACTAGGAGCAAGTTGTTCACACAAGTTCTAAGCTGTGATCTTAACTGACAGCTGCCTCTCTGGATGCTAACATAGTCTTTTGGGAGAATTATACCTGTTGCTGCATCTTGAGAGGATTGAAATCATTTAGTTCCTAAGAACACACAGACGCCCAACGCTTTTTAGAACAATTTTTTAGTTCTCTTCAGCTGATATGGTATAACTCAATGCAATGTGTAAGGGATTTCAAAACACAGTTGCTGTGCTTTTCTAACTGGTATGGTTACTGGGAGAAGAGTTATGAGGCAGGGGACAGTCATTGCTTGAGGCATACAAACCCAGGCTGGCCTTTCCTCTGAGCCTTGGAAATCTAGAGTTGAGTCAGTCCTCGGCATGCTATTCACATTCTTCACCATTCGGGCAATTAATTCCCCAAGATCACTTTGAGGAGCAGTCCCGTACGAGAAGCCCATATTGTCCTGGTACAGAAAATGGGAGAAAGAAGTGGTACATGGGAAGTGAATCAGTGAAGAAAGAGAGTAGGAGAAAAGGGAAAATGAAAGAAAAACGAGAAAGAAATGGAAGAAGAGAAGCTTAATTAGAGAACTTTCATTCTACTTCATTATATACCAGAGGTTCTGCTCTTTTATCTGTAGGGCTCAATGACACTAGAGCTCTCGTGCTACTATGGTAGCTCCATAGTCCTAAACTCGCATTGAAATGAGCTGTGCCTCTTACTACTGTGATAGACTCAGTTCCGCACAAAGGTCAAAGAGAAATGGGAGACTTGTAATTAGAGGGCACATCGCTCTACTTACTTCACAAAAGCCATACGTTGCCCCCCCACTTCTGTTCCACCTCAGTGAGAGCACCTCCTTCCAAAAAGACATGGCAGCGACCCATCTGCTTACCTTCATTTGTGTGGGAGATACTATGTCACCATGCAATTATGTCACATTAGGCAATAAAGTCATGGCCACAAATGACTACATGAGGCAATATGGCAGTGTGGTGCAACAAAAGGTTAAAGTCCTGAGACTCTGCTCCAGAAGATGCTTCAGAACCCAAGCCCATTGAAATGTGTACTTTTCCCTCTTTTTTTCTGTTTTAACCTCTGCAACTAATGGTTCTGGAAAATCAGAACTTCATGAGATAGTCGGGAACCTTGCAGAAAAAGTCAAGTGGACTTTATAAAGTAATTAATTTGACTCCTCTTTCTTTCTTTCTCCGCCCCCTCCATTTGTATGTACTTAGCTTGCAATTGTAATTCTTTCACTTATACGTTTTGTTTATTTTTGTTCTTGTTTCAGCATCACTTTTCTGGAAGATAAATCAATACCAGTGGCAGTGCATTAATATGCCCCCTTCCCCATTGGATCTATTTCCTCTGGCATCAGGGCCAGAATATGGATTTGATCTTTTTAGGCTTTAAGAAAATTAATGCTTAATAAATACTGTGCTGATTAATATTGCTTTAAACTTCTATAGCTAACTAGCGCGCGCTCTCTCTCTCAAGCAGTGTACGAAGGCAGTGTATTCTAAAGGATAGACATGACTCAGGAGTCTCAGATTCTATTTCCAACTATGCCACTGGCCTGCTGGGTGACCCTGGGCAAATCACCCCCCGTGCCTCAGTTTCCCATCTGTAAAATGGGGATGATGATACTGACATCTTTTGTAAAGCACTTTGAGATCTAGGGATGCAATGTGCTATATAAGAGCTAGGTGTTAGTATTACTAACATTAATACGTTTATCCCCACAACATCTCCACCACATAGATAGTCTTACATCTGTTTTACAGATGGGCAAACGGAGGCATAAGGGATTAAGTGACTTGCCCCAAATCACACAGCTGGGGCCTCTCCTGCAAGCCGTTGTGCACAGCAGACTCTTCTGCCCCTGTGGAACCCACTGAAGTCAGTGGGGTTCGGTGTGGGTGTAGGAATCCACTAGTGCAGAGCAACTCACAGGATCAGGGCCTGAAGTCACAGAGTTGGGAACAGAGTCGATGTCTTCTAGCTCACAGTCCCTTGCTCGGACCACAAAACAGGGCTTCTTTCCTTACTCCTTGTGGGACAAATCTTGAGGCCTTAATTTAGTCCATATTTAAGGCAACTTCCAATGACTATAGTGGGAGTTGGTCTGCATATGGACTGAATGAAAACTGAGTAAAGACCTCAGGATTTACGTCCCTATTGTTTATAAGCTATAATAAAGCTAAACGTTTCCAATAGAACATTTTAGGGTTTTTTGTGAAGCCTGAGGCAAAGGGGACATCTTTTGAACATCCCATGTTCTTCTTTGGGTATGGACACCTTCTGTCAACTTTTCCAAAAGCCAGTCATCAATAACATACAGGAAGTTCCCACCCTTCCTGGTGAAGTTTCTAAGTCAGACCTAACAGAGATCCTCTGGTCCTAGAAATAGACTTGCGCTATGTCAGTTTAGCAAAGCACTTACAAAGACATCTGTGATTGTCCCCTGATTTAGAAACCCCACTCCTTTGCAATCTAGTATGCCTTATCCACAATGTTCATATGGACTTACATCAATGGAGCTGGCCATGAGTGATCCTCTGTCCTTGGCATGTTTCATGATCTTGTATATATCTTTGGGTGCATCTTTTATCTCATAGAACTCTGTCACTCCTCCTGTGAAATCCTCCATGGCCTCTGTGGTATTGCCACCTTTCAAAGCCTCATAGGACCCGTGGAGTCTTGGAAAGGAGAAAAAAAAGTTATGCTATAAACAATCCTGGTTCTACTTCATCAGTTTGGTAAAAGTCATGTTGAAAATTTTTAATAATTTTAATGTGGGTCATCCACACATACCTACAAAAGTAAGTTGTTTGGTTTTTTAGAACTAATTGCTGACATCTGGTAGGCCAAACTTTGGAAACTACTCTACAGCTTATTGCATCCTGCCCCAAGTCTAACCCACTAGAGTTAACTACATGAAAACCACGGGAAAATATTGTTTACATGTATAGATTTTCAAAGAGGGACTTCTTCAAGAAAAATCCAACAAAATTTCTTCGTTATGGCTTGTCTCCATGGCTACTTGGAAGAGAATTATGTTAACTCTGGTATATAGACAGATCATCACCTCCCCACACACAGCATATAACATAAGGCTAGTGAAGGTGCATTGCAATTCTAAAGCATTCCTTTACTTTGCATAGGCCTTTTCCAGCAGAGCACTCCAGAATTCATTGCGCTGGGAGGATTTGGTGAAGACCAGCTGGTTGTTATATGTTGGTAAACAGTCATCAATGACAACCTCCACCCAGTTTCCATAGCGCCAGAACTAAATAAAAGCAGACAGAAACATTTATTAGTGAGTATGGTGGGAGGGAAATCTGTCTTAAGGGTTAGAAAAGCCATGGGGCAAGGGAAGTCCAGTAACTAAGTACTGTTATGAATTTGGTCCATTTCCTAAACATTTTTGGAGATCTCTGCTATGCATTTGAGGCCTGATTTCCAGAAGTGCTGAGTACCTACAACCCTAATTTATGTCAGTGGGAGCTCAACCTTGGTGTTAGAAGACTAAGAGACATAATATTTAGATAGTCACCAAGCGCAAATTCAAAGTGAGGCTCTCCTTCCTGCACCATGCCCCTTTGGCCACGCACCCAAAATGTCCATCTTAATCCACACTACCCTCTCTTTACCTTCCTACCCTAATTTCTGAAGTGTCTACCTCCTCTTCTCCTGGGAGTCTGAGTCTTCCCTGAGTAGCAGCAATGGCTTCTGTGTGGCCCTGTAACTTGCAGACCCCCAAATACTGCCAGGATTGCTGGGTTGGATTTTCGGCCATGTGGAGCAGCACAGAGGACCTTGTGCTGCACTGGCCTTGTGTTGTGATAGAATAAAGAACTTCAGTTTCCTGTAGTCCCTCACACTTTCACAGTAATCACCCATCCATCCAGATTGCAAACAGGAAGGTGGTGGGAGAGGTTGAGAAAAGACATTGTAAAACTGCAATGACAGCTGCAAGTGTGGTAGCTGGACTGAGTTCACTCATGCAACATACACAGCCCTGCATAGAGTCTTTTCAGAGGTAGGATTACAGGTAATGTAGAAAACAATAAATCAAACAGTAAATAATCAATTCTTTTACAATATGTCTCCAACAGAGACCAGCTATTTGAGGGACTAAAAATAGGTCCCTTTCCAGCTAACAGTTTATCTATAGTCCATGTAGTGGGCAGCAGGGGACAGCTGAGCAATGAGAGGGAACACCTGTTGCTCTCTCTTACTGATGGGGCATATTAATTTGCAAATGTTTCAATGGTGATTTAATGCTCCTCAATTACTGTGGCAGGTTGCTTGTTCTGTGATTCTCTTAGAATAATCTGGCATGGAGGAATTTATTTCCTACATCTCTCCCCCCTCCCCCCCCATTGTCACTTGCACTGTCATCGGATAGCTGAGACAAAGGGAACACTTTCTTCCTGGACTGTCAGAGCAACAAGTGCTCCATCTACCGCCCTGGATAATGCCACCACCACTTTACATGCGGCTTTTGGAAAGGACTCACCTGGAAGTGAAAGATCCCAGCATAGTTTTTTATGAAGGTCTGATCGTGAGGTATGACTCGGCAGAGTAGCTTTTCATTCAGCGTCAGGCAAGCAATGGCAGCTAGGAACCAGCAGTCACCTGTAAACAAGCAGAAGCAGCAGACAAAATGAAGGGTCAAAGGCATTAGGGCAAAATCCTATGAGACCAGTGGTCTATCTCCTCCAGCCACTAGAGTGTTTTGTGTGTATTGTGATGTATTTTAGTACATGTATAGCACATTAATATTATTGTATTAGGGAAGTGCCCATTAGCACGAATCAGGATTGGAGCTCCACTTGCTAAACACTCTACAAACATAGAAGGGGTATGATCCCTGCCCCAAAGGACTGAGAGGAGTCTGAGTTGGTATAATTTACACTTTCCTCTGGTTTGCTCAGAATTTGTTACACAAATGCACAAATCCTTAGCATCTAGTACTCCTTTATTCTGTGAGGTTGTTCTAGCCTACCCTGGCAGCAAGGTCCGAACTCAGAACTGCCAGACCATAAAGTGCTCCAGTCATACCCTATTGCACTAGAATGCCTGCTGGGCCATGCTGGGGGGCAGGAGTAGGTGAAATACAGCTGACTATGTTGGCTTTACAACGACTGGGAAGTCACCAATCCAAATTGAATTCCCAGCTGACTGTTAAAGACAGCCTTCTGTGCTAAGACAGAGCAGGGTAGAGGATCTGTCCCTCAATCTGACATTGGTGCATTTCTGGCTATGTTTTACGTTTTGATTTCCCATTCTCAGGGCAACATTCCAGTTCTGCTTATCCTATTATTGTGAGGTTTATTTGCTGTATTATCATACTGAAAAAACTCTTCTCATTTCAAGCCTGTGTCCATGTTTGCACAATTCTAATCTTATGGTTTTTGAACCCATTTTAAAATAATAAACTTTATGCTCAGGTTTACTACCTCAATGGTGAGCTCCATGGGGCAGCAACTATTTTCAAACTACTTGTGTGTACAGCCCCTAGCACAGTGGACCCTAATCTTTGATTAAAATCCTTAGGCATTACTGTAATATAAACTGCAATGCCAGGTAAATTTGCGCGCGCGTGCACACACATACACATTATCTTCAATTCTTTCATGCTGCCCGTACTCCTTTAACAAACTCTCTGTCCCAGGGCACCAGGCTCTCACTTCCTTCTTTTTCCTCCTCAAAACTTACTCTTCCATCAAGCCCCAAAACTCTAACCCATCAGACCATTACATTAAAGAAAATACACACACACAGCTAGAACCATCCTGTAACCTCTATACATATTGTGTTGTCTGTGTAAATTGTAAGGCCTTGGGGATAGGGACTTGGTGTTTTTTAAAATTGGTCCTGTTCAGGATTGAGCATACTATC
Source organism: Trachemys scripta elegans (assembly GCF_013100865.1). Taxonomy (NCBI): domain Eukaryota; kingdom Metazoa; phylum Chordata; order Testudines; family Emydidae; genus Trachemys; species Trachemys scripta. The sequence goes on along the minus strand of NC_048301.1, from coordinate 62,688,385 downwards.
AGCATGTAAAAATAACAAACAGCTGTCTGTTATTGTAGAAAACATAGGAATAAAATACGCATTGGGTTCATTTTGTCCTCTCTGGAGCAATTGTCCCTGAAGTCCTGCAGAATAGTAGGGGATTATTTAATATAATGGGCTGGTGGGTTATTACATCACCAACAATTTAAAACAAGCAAACAATGTTGATCTTACAAATTTATCAAAACTGTGGAGTCCCCGCTGATGTTGTCAGGGCTTTGGAAAACTCACAGAGCATTGGCTTCTGATTTTGCTGAATTGAATCTGTGAGCTTGTGAAAGGAAAACATGGTGCCTTTGGAACAATGCCTGTTGGGAGCCATGGAGAGGGTAGAGGTAGGATCACTTGGCCTAACCTTTGTCTGTGTTGTGTGAAGTGATGAAGGGGTGAGGCAGAAACTGAAGCATTTCGAAGAGAAATGCTGCCTGAACTGTCCTAGTTCTTATACTTCCTCTTTCACCCGATTTGCAGTGTGGGTGTGGATATTTGATGACCCCCTGCCTCCTCATCAACTGAAAGGGAAAGAGAGTTGATGGCTATTCTGTATTTAATTGTGTTGGGCCAGATCTATACCATAAACTTACATCATTATAGCTGCATTACTCCGGGGAGTGAAAAATCCACACCCCTGGGTGATGCAGTTATACTGACCTAACCCCAGTGTAGACAGTGCTATGTTGACGGGAGTGCTTCTCCCATTGCCATACCTACTGCCTCTCATGGAGATGATGGGAGAAGCTCTCCCATCAGCAAAGTAGCATCTTCACTGAAGCAGCACAGTTGTGCCGCTGCAGTGTTTTAAGTATACCTGCCTGTAGTGTGGAAGTAGGTTTGTATTTGAAAGCCACTAAAAATTACTTTCACAGGTTGATGCTTGTCTGTTTGTGCCATTCTGTGGTAGTTGCACACAGACCTCTGGGCAAGCCCTGTGGTTTGAAGTACAGCCAACTCAGAGCCATGGGCCATCTAAAGTAGGATTTACAGCCATAGTAGCACCTTTATAGAAAAAGTTTAAATAGTTTGTTTTCATTTTCAGTTTTAACAAATGTTGCTTATACTGCAGTGTTTGGAGTTTTAAGCACTGTGGCGACTGTGTGTGGTTACTGCACCTTTAAGGTTGCGTGGTCTGGCAGAGATCACAGCTGGCAGCAGTTGCAGCCAAAGCTGGATCCCCAGAATGAAGTGGAACTGCATATATCTTGTAAATAAGGACCCAATCATTGTGCTAACTTGATTTATTATTGTTGCTCTGATCCAGTTAAAGTCACTGTAGTTAGCTCACTTGTTTACATTTGAAGAGTTAACATACATGGTTTGAAAACTCAATGTAGATGAGCTTTACTGTCTTATAAAATGGTTAAAAGCGGTGCAGAGATAAAGCGCTAACTCTGAGTGCTCTGGATTTGTTTGGTATTTGCAAATACAGGCTTTTGTATAGTGCCAAGAAATGTGCTTAGTAACAGACACAAACATCTAGTCCGAAATGAATTGACCACTAATGGGAAAAGTGAGTGCACCAGAGGGACAGGGTATCATCAGATCAGAATAGCTTATGAGCAGTCCTGAGCATGTAAATGTGCACAGTTGCCATTTTCATTGTTTCTGTATACTCCTGCTGTAGGCTTTCTGTATATCTAGTATAACGGGCATAACTAGCTTTCTTGCTTTCAAAATGCACCTATCCTTTGCTCAAGGTATATGATTACTGTCTCTGATTGATTATGATCCATGCACACAGCTAGTCTATGTTAAAATTTCCTGTTGCTGTTGCCTTATCCTCCCTTCCCTCATCCTTGCTTTTTCCTTTTAATCCGCTTGTGCTACCTCTTGCCTTTCAGACTATAAGTTCTTTGGAGCAGAGACTGTCCTTTAGTGTACATCTGCACAGTATTTAGCTCAGTGGAGCTGTGTGACATGCTGGAGGTGTCTAGGAGCCATTATAATGTAAATAATAAAATCAATTAAAAATCTGACAGAATAAACTGATTTTAGATTAGACTCTTCCTCATCCATTCAGCCTCCCACTACAAACAATTGCCTCCTCTTTAGCTCACTTAGACTCTGTCTCCTTAAGTCACTCTGTTCTTGAAAGCCTGGGAGAAAAGAGGCCTTACAAAATGCTGCCCTGCAATAAACTTCACAATATGAATAGCAAAGTCCATGCACACTGAGCAGCTTCTCTCTCACACTCCTCATCTACAACCCTGCAGGACAGGGTGGCTTGGTTGAGAAGAACTATGGCACAGAAACACAGATGTTTTAAACTCCTATCGAGCAAGTAAAAGCTAAAGATAAACTGTGATGCAATTATCTGGGACTATATAAGAAATCCAAAACACAGTACAGGAGACAAAATGTCATACCTAATTCTCCTTGACAAATATCAGTTCGGTTGGCTCCACCAATTATAAAGCGTGGATTCTCACAGATTTCCTGTAAGATACAAACAAACATATGAGCAGGAAAAATGTGCTTTGTGCTCACTGTATAGTAAGCCTGGCCCCTGCACTAGCACCTGCTGTAGTTTCGACTAAGAAGGGTAATGTCAGGGCCTGCAACTGTGATGTGTCACCATAGAATGCTGTCCTGTGGTGAGAGACAGCCCATGAGAGGGCAGCTCCAGCTGGGGAGGGGGCAGCTGGAAAGTGGTTAGAGAAGAAGGAGGTGAAAAGAGGCGGCACTGAGGTAAAAGGGGATTTGCCAGAGGAAACTGGATCTTGAAGGGCAGTGTGCAAGGAGCCCAGCTGCGAGGGTACAGAGCGTGTGACTGGTGAGGTTGACCATTGGGACACTGACAGGGAATGCAGTTTGGGTGTGTGGGCAATGGGTGTGGCTCTCCAGGTGAGGAGCTGTCATTCCTGGGCAAACCTGTTGGAAAGAGGGGCAATCATTGCAGCAGCCAATCAAAGGAGCATCACAAGCTAGAGAGAGGCATAGGCGGGACAGCAGGGGTGAAGCTCGACTTCAGACAGGGAGAGCAGGATTCCGTCTTGGGATGACAGAGCATGTTGCTGACAAATTAATTTTACGGTGATGGCAATTTACATGTAATCATTTTCTGAAGTGTGTATTTGATGTTACTTCATGTTCTTTATGTTCTTGCCAAATTTCTGGGTTTTCCTTTATCAAGTTTAAAATGGAAGGTTATCTTCATTGTACCAGTTTGCCTCTTTCAAGCCTCACAGGAGGCATAGCCTATCTGAGGCCTGAGTCACTGCGTCTATTTGCTATAGAAATGAAATGGGAGTTATGTCAATGTGATGGCCACAGAACCTACAGAAAAACCATCTGCTGCAGGGGTTTGATTGCAGTTTCCTTTCAGAGGTGCTTTTTGGGACACTGTGAGGTCAGATGTGCAGAACTTCAGATAAAGTATAGCCTCCATCCAGAAGGGTTTGGTATCTGGAATTGGAGAGACCTCTTCTGGGCCAGCTGCACAGGGCATAGTTGCAAATACATTAACATTTTGAGGGGATCAGATAGAAGAATTTTGTTCAAAGTGTGTGTGGGGGAGTTAAAATTGGGGTGGGATGAGGAAAGGCAGGATGGCAAGCCAGGGCTGGGAATCCAGTGCAGTTCAGTAAAATTTAGGTCTACAGACCCTAGGACTCTCACTGACAAAGGCGGAGATGCATTCTCCCAGAAAACTGGAAACGTCACTGGGGCAGGTCACTTGTGGGGGATAAGACTCACATTTGCAAAAGTGGCCACAGGTTTTGAGTGCTTCAGTTTGTAGGTGCCCAACTTGAGACAACTAGGTGAAGTTGAACTGCCAGGGTGGAGAGAGCACTGATGCCATTTTGGGAAGAAAGGATCCCTGTAATGATCCCTCTTTAACTCCCCCTTCCCACTAGTCTGCTCTTTGAGTCCTCGCTTCATGAGTTGAGCTTTCCTTCATTTTTGTTAAAGATTTTCTACTTTTTTCCCTTTTTTACACTTGAAAAAGGCAATGCTGCTACAATCTGCCCCTTCAGGGCATGATTCTCCTCTGGCCTGCCCCTAACATAGTCATTTACACCTGTGCAAAGTGGGTGTAAAGGGCTCCCAGATCAGAACATTAATATTTTACACCCACTCTGCACAGGTGTAAATTGCTAATGGCTTGTCTACATTAGAGAAGCTAAACCAATTGGTGCCTTTTCGGTTGATTGAAAAGCAGCTTGCATCTACATTTAAAAATGCTTCAATAAATGGTTGCAGAGGCAGAAATCAGTGTAACTTATCTCAGAATTGAACCTAGACTGTAACGCAATTCAGGTAGAAACATTTTCATATGCGGTAACTGTTTGTTCCCTAAGCTGGGCAAGGAACCATGGTATGGTGCAACCCAGGCTGGAGGAGGAGGGAAGAGAGGACAGCCAGCCCCACTTGGGAAGAGCCTCCCCTACTTCTTAGCAGCCTTCATCCGTGAACTTAATAGCCCAGGTTAGGGGGAAAAGGGACATACGCCAACCGTGGGAACCCATATGCAAGGTTGGAAGAAAAAGAGAGACCCCCAAGCAGAGACCATCTCCCAGGCAAAGAGATGGTGGCAGGGAAGGAACTTCCAACCAGGTACCCAAACTCCTGAGATGGGGATAAAGAGAGAGATCTACTTAATGACCCCATCTCCTGTGCTGGAGGGGGGTAAAAAAGAAACCACACCTCAGGACCCCGTTTCCTGGGAAGTAGCAAGGGTGGGGAGAGAAGACAAGCTCCTCCAGGAACCCCATTTTTTAGGTGCAGGGAAGAAGAGAGACCAGCAACAGTGGGTACAGCTATATAGAAAGTCAGGAGTACTAGAGACAGGTCTTAGGTACTGTAGCTGCAGCCTGAAGCTTTTTCAATATGAACAGCACAGTGATGGACTTTCTGAAGCTCATATTTCAGGTCTAATTATTTCTTTGGTATGAGACCATTTTTTCTCCTCCCCAGTAGTTGGCTCAGGGATGCATTAATTTTGATGTAACTATCTGGGTTATCCCCATCGCAGAATTGAGACAAGTGTCCAATAACGACAAATTTCCAGCCCTCTACAACAGTCATCTCATTCTGCCGACTGTTGGGAAAGGAGAAAGTGGCCTTTATTTTCGTGCCTTAGTCAGCTGGCTGGGGGATTAAATTCTGTAAAGTCAGATGTTTGAGATATCTTATAACTTCTCTCCATCCACTTGATTTGTTGGAAACATTCTGCCTGACACTGCTGTCATGCTTGTCTTGAAAATTGGCATAGTGTCCTGTGGGAAGTTTCAGATTATAGGAGTACATTTTCTAACCCAGCCAATGTACTTCAACCGACTCCTGCTCCCACTGAAGTCAATGGTGAAACTATCATTGACTTCAGAAAGAACGAAATTAGACTCAGAGTACAGACTTCAGGATTTGGCAATTGTCTTTTAGTTAAATGTAGCTGGATATTTAAATACTTCCAAAGTTGCCAGTTAAAAAAGAAACATAAACACACCACTGTGACGTTCCCCTCTGGTGTTATCTGGACCAGTGATCTGCTAGGTCACTCCAATCCTTGACTCTGTGAGCCAGCCTTACCCTGCTCTGTTGTGAGAACCCCCACTCCTGGGCTGTTCACGCACAGCCTCTGGCAGGTAAGCTGCTCCCAGTTACTTGCAACTGAATGGCACTAGCCAATATCTCTGGTCCCAGGCACAACCCTAGGAACCTCTGTCTTGCAGTGTCCAATTATGCCCACTGGACGCTACAAGCTTATATAAGTTCGTCAATTTAACAAAGAAATTGATGTGTACCATGCTTGTTATTCCAAGGGGAGTCTCTAACATGCTTCAAACCAAATGCACTGCTTCAGGTAGAATAAACAAACAGATTTATTAACTGTAAAGATAGATTTTAAGTGTTAATAAGTCACAACATAAATCAGATTTAGTCAAATGAAATAAAAACAAAACACATTCTAAGCTGATCTTAACACTTTCAATGCCCTTACAAACTTAGATGCTTCTCACCACAGGCTGGCTGGTTGCTCTTCAGCCAGGCTCTCCCCTTTGATCAGCGCTTCAGTCGCTTGATGTGGTGTGTGTAGGTGGAAGAGAGAGAGAGCATGGCAAATGTCTCTCCCTTTTATCATGTCCTTTCTTCCCTTTTGGCTTTGCCCCCCTCACCCCTTCAGAGTCAGGTGAGCATTACCTCATTGCAGTTCCAAACTGACCAAAGGAAGGGGGGTGACTCCCTCGAGAGTCTAACAGATGCTTTTGTTGCTGCCTAGGCCAGTGTCTTTTGTTCCTGTGAGGCTGGGTTGGGTTTGTCCCATATCTGCCCTGATGAGGTGTGAACTGCCTCTCTGCTCTGGGAGAGTTTTTGTCTGGGCTTGCTTTAAGCCATGAGGATACATTTTCAACCTGGTAACTATATACATGAAATTATAATCCATAAACATAACTATAACATCACTATAACAACAATGCTCAGTACATCATGAGCCTTCCGAAGACACCTGATATGACAAACTTTGCATTGGATACCACACAATCATTTTACAAGGATGAACATGGGGGTGCTGGGTGTTCTCCCGAGGTATAGAGTGTCACAACCACCCACTGTGTAATTTCGCATGGGATCATATTCAACTACAAATTATACACAAAACAAAAGGCAGGAATCATACAGTGGTCATGTGGACAGATGCAGGTATAATATAAATATATTTCTGAGCTGAAGACAAAGGCAATATTCTGCAAGCCATCTCATTTTCCTTACTACTCTCAGAGGCCTCCCATCCCCCATAGGGAAATTTTGTAAAATTGCATATCATTGCTTGTACCAGTTCAACTCCTGTGATAATAGTAATGCTGCCATCCCTAGTGCAGACCAGTTGCTGATGTTTTAAGTATCATGGCATCTAAAAGATGATCAGAGCAGAACTCACTGGCATGGTATGTAAAATGCCAGTGGCACGGAAAAAAAATAGTGGGTACTCAGCACCCACTGCAGCCCCCCTGCCACTCCCCGATCTGCTCCTCCCACTCCACCCAGTACCTCCCGCCCGCCAGCAGCCCTGCCCATCTGCTCCTCCCTCTCCCTCCCTCCCAGCGCCTCCCACACACCGTGGAACAGCTGTTCAGCGGCGTGCAGGAGGTGCTGGAGGGGGAGGAGGAGGAGTGAGGGGGGCATGCTTGGGGGAGGGGGTGGGAAGAGGTGGGCAGGGATGGAGGCTTGGGGGAAGGTGTGGAGTGGGGATGCGGCCGGGGGCATAACGGGGGTCAAGCAGCCCCCGGCAACTCATAAAGACCGCGCCTATTCTTGACCCCTTCTGTGGTCTGCTCAAGCACTCCCTTGTTAGGTCTCAGGCCTCTAGCCATCACCTCTTTCTGGGATGAAACTTGCATCCCCGTCCCTTCTGACTGGTTTAGGGGCTGTGCTCCCTTGCACTTCACTGTGATGTCCCAGCAGGCCCGACCGGAGTCCAGTGCCTGTGCTTTGCTTTCTCTCAGAGGACTGTATGCCAGTGGTTACAAGTCACCAAACCACTCTTCCAAAGCAGAGTGCATATATTTTAGGACAAAAACAATTTAGAGAAAACGTATCAAACAATAAAAAGTATAAACACATACTGTACTGGTGGTTCCCCCTCAAACCTATGGAGACCCTGGTAGCTTCCAGTCCTTCCAATCTATTAGCAGGGTTTGGCTCCCCTTGGTCAAATCCATTGGTTGGATTAAAATGAGGGCCTCTTAGTCAGTTTAAACTCAGCCTTTTATACCAAAAGCCCTTTCTTTGTCTCATTAGGCCTCTGGGACCCAGTCTGAACCAGTTAATCTAATTCTCTCTCGGGGTGCAACTTCTCTGGAGTTGCTTATCCACCCCAGGAGTCATAGTTATCACTGATTTTAGTTCCTGGTTTATGCAGATAGATAACTTTTTACAAGAGTGATACAATAGGATCAGAAAGATACAGATAACCTTCAGAAAGTTAATATCATATTCTCCCCCCACCCCCAAGATCCTGCCTGAGTTTGCAATATCTGCCACACATGTCCATTAAACTTCACAGATAGCATTTTGCATTACAGTAATACTGCCTTAGAAAGACCTCTTAATAATCTTTAATGAATCAATGAGCAAAGGGTATGATAAATGGGTATGTAAACGTACAGTACTGCCAGGGAGTCTTCCTATTAATCTGTCAGTGTTAATGTATCAAAACAGGATTGTAGCAGGCCCCCTTTTCAATCTTTCATTGTAATGTAATGAGGTCCATTTCTCATGTCTGAATGCTATTGTAATCTCTCTGGTAATTTCACACTGTTGTGTAATTTAAAAGAGAGCATTTAGTAACCTCATTTTGCAATCAGATGCCCACCCCTCGCTAATGGCACATTGCAACGTACCATAACGAGACTTTAGCAAAGTCCCCACACTGTCCTCACCAGGTGATGTATCATAATGTAGTCATCATAGCAGCCTCATCATGTGAGGTATTGTAATACAATCCCGTTAGCATCCTCCTTGTATGATGGATTGTTGTGCAATTCCCTCTGCACACTTGTGGCACGGTGAATAGCAATATAATCCCATTAGTGCCTTCAAGGCACATCATATTTTACTGGGCATACTGTGCCTTCAAGGCACATCCCTGGGTATACTGATGGCATAATGTATTGCAATGGGATCTTCTCTGCAACCCCATGATATAGTTAGTATCTTGTACTGTGATAACCTATGCTCCCTTGTGGTGCAATTATTATTTATTATGTGTACTGTGGTAGTGCTTAGAGGCCCCAGTTCCACTGTGAACAAGACTTCAGGCACTTTACAAGCCTATAACAAAGAGATGATCTCTGCCTTGAAGAGTTTACAATCTACGTAATATATCTGTAAGAAGGTGGCACATTCTGAGGTTCTGCACAGGAATGCAGGGCTCTTCTGTTGAAATCCCTATTGCCAGATGCTTGAACCCTGTATAGAGATGCAGATGTATTTTTGTTGAGTCACTTCAAGTTTAGAAAGGCAGCATGGTTTAGTAGGCTGAGCTGAAGACTCGAAATCAGGAATTCCTGACCTCTAATCCCAGCTCTGTCACTAGCTTGTTGTATAGCGTTGGACAAGTCACTTAACCACATTGGTGCCTCAGTTTTCCCATCTGTAAAATAGGGATAATACTTACCTACCTTACAAGTATGTTATGAGAATTAATTAGTTAACGATCATAAAGATTCCAAAAATAAGTAAGGACACCCGCCCACCAAAGAAGTACGTTAACTGGACCATTGTTCTAATGTATAAGATAATTTAAGTATTAACTTCAGAGCACTCTGCTGTAAAGTTTTTCTGAAGATAGGTCTCAGGTTCCTTTGGGGTTTTTGTATAGTCTCTTCAAGGTCCTGGGCCAGATTCTCGGCCTCAGTTCTGTTCCCTTTGTGGCACCTGAGCAGTACAAAGGGTATTTTATGTAGCTGCAGCTGGCCAGTTGAGAATCCGCCAGCAGAAGGGAATACTCATTTCGTGAAAAGTCATTGGAACCAGCTCCTCTATCAGGCTCCCCCAGCCACTGGGGGAGTGGGGACCAGGAGGGGGAAGTGAGGAGGTGTGATGGGGTGCAGATGGGATGGAGCAGAGCGCTCCAATTCTCTGCCAGCATATGGTCACTTAGGAAGTAGTGCTAGATGTTTTAAGTTAGAACAACTCCTAAATGTTCTAATTTGCATTAGGACCAGGACAGCTTGAGAATCAGAGAGCTGAAAGCAGCTCCCTAATGGTCTTGATCCAGTTCTGCACTGAGTAGAAGAGAGAGGTGCAGTAGAGAATCTGGCCCTTGAGTTTCTCTTGTCTTACACTCTCAATTAGATGATTTGATCTTATGCAGTAACTGTGAGGTATTAATTATACACTAGTCATGTAAACCAATGTAAAGTATAGTTTGAACATAAATACTGTGTGGGATCCTGCAATCCTTACTCAGGCAAAACTTTCACAGATGTCAACTGAAGTTTTGCCTGAGTAAAGCCTGTGTGTATTCAAATCATGTTATGGCAGTTGCTAGCTGACTAGAATTACATGCTTCTGTTCCCCTGTCCCTCTGACAAAGTTCACTGCTGCTCTATATGGCAGTCTGTCCTTCTGACAGTAACCCAAAGACCAGTCCCCATTCCTTCACAGCATAGGCAATTATTTAAGAGGTACAAGGTGGGGGATCAGATTTCTTTACGTTGTTAGTGGTTCCTGAGATAAGTGGCTTTGGGGTCAAATATCTGAGAGCGGATTGGTTCCTAGGCTGTGAACCTCCTGTCTCAGCTACAAGAACTATTTCATTGCAACATTAATGCAGCGAGAATGTCACGGAGAAACCCTTCCTCAAATTGCAGTTCTATATTCCCAGCCTAAGTGGAGAGTTACCAAAATTCTGAGCATCTTGCACATGCAATATAGGGCTATAGTCATCTAGTGGATTGATCTTAGGGCTGGAAGTCAGGAAGCCTAAATTCTATTCCTGTTTCTATCACTGACTCCCTGTGGGACCTTGGGTCAATCACTTCATCTCTAAACCTCAGATTACGCATCCGAAGAACAGGGCTAATAATGTGCTTTGTAAAGCACTTTGATATCTACAGATGAGAAGCGCTAATTAGGTGTAGAGCAGTGGTTCTCAACCAGGGGTGCACGTATCCAGGGGTATGCAGAGATCTTCCAGGGAGTACATCAACTCATTTAGCTAGTTGCCTAGTTTTACAACAGGCTACATAAAAGCCACTAGTGAAGTCAATACAAACTAAAATTTTATAGAATCATAGAATATCAGGGTTGGAAGGGACATCAGGTGGTCATCTAGTCCAACCCCCTGCTCAAAGCAGGACCAACCCCAGACAGATTTTTACCCCAGTTTGCTAAATGGCACCCTCAAGGATTGAGCTCACAACCCTGGGTTTAGCAGGCCAATGCTCAAACCACTGAGCTATCCCTGCCAGACAATGACTTATTTATACTGCTCTATATACTATACACGGAAATGTAAGTACAATATTTATATTCCAGTTGATTTATAATTATATGGTAAAATGAGAAAGTGAGCAATAGTAATGCTGTGCTGTGACATTTGTATTTTTATGTCTGATTTTGCAAGCAAGTAGTTTTTAAGTGAGGTGAAACTTGGGGGTACGCAAGACAAATCAGACTCCTGAAAAGGGTACAGTAGTCTGGAAAGGTTGAGAGCCAGTGGTGTAGAGCACTATTATTATTTATGATTAATAATACTAGAGATGCAACAACGTGTGCATGCTGCACAGCATCCGCTATCTTATTAATTTTTTTAATTCCTTCATTGTTGCCAGAATAATAATACTTGACACTTATATAGCACCTTCCATTCAAGAATCTCAAAGGGCTTAGCATAATAATTAGTAAAAATAATACTTACAAGTATGTTATTTAGTCAATTCCCATTAGGGTGACCAGACAGCAAGTGTGAAAAATCGGGACGGGAATGGGGAGGGGTTAATAAGAGCCTATATAAGAAAAATCGGGCTGTCCCTATAAAATCTGGACATCTGGTCACCCTAATTCCAATCCTACAGAGGGGGAAACTGAGGCCCAAAAAGGTTAAGTGACTTGCATGAGGTAACTCAGCAAGTCAGTGGCAGCGAGGAATAGAACCCATATCTCCCAGTCTTGTACTTTAATCTATAGACCTTGCTCCATTTAAAATGTACATTTATTCCTTCTGGGAGAACACCATGTATATAACCATGTCAGGGAAAGGCAGCACAGTTAACGGTGGTATTAGAATGGTCTCTCGGTACTTCCAAACTGTCTGGCATTTTTTGTTTTGTTTTAAACTACAGCTTTTGAATTACCTGATTCTTAAACTATTTTTAAAATAACTACAATGTTCTAAGAATACTGTTGTAAATTTATCTATTTACAATCTTAACTCTATTTTAACAAAGTTTTTTTTCTCCCTAGCATTTAAGTAAGAATGGAAGATGTCAATATCTTTATGGAATGGATATGTATTTCTGTAGTTTAGCCTTGAACTTCTGGTGGTTTGATGTATGCTTTAATCCTTTAGCAGAATACCCTTGACGGCAGTATTACTGCATCATATTAATTTGTCTTTATGGTGTCCTATTATTAGCATATTACTGCTATTCCTGACTGTAACATTATCAGACAAGTTCTTCTCCTAGCAGGGCAGCACATTTGAGATGTAGTTCTAAATACCAGTGAAGCAAAGTCTTGGGTCAATCTGCAGACTGAAGCAACAAATACAAGAAACTCTAGCTTCAGTTTATGGGAGGAGGAGGAATGGATTATAAGAGAAGCTGCAGATGTATCTACTTTTGAAAGTTCACATAGAGAGAAAGGATCCTCTCACTATACAATATTTTGCATTTATATGCACTTTTCAAGATCTCAAAGCACATTACAAAGGTGGGTGTTCTACCTTTAACAGTTAAGGAAACAGGCATAGAGAGGGGAAGGCATAATTTTTCAAAAAGTGTGAGCTAATTTAAAGTTCCTTATCTTTAGGTATCTAATTTGAGACAATGACGACCTGATTTTCAGAGGTGCTCAGCACCCACATCTGCATATTTACAGCTGAGTCTGCTCAACAGCTCCAATGAGCCTCAAGTTGGTCATCCAAACACTGCCGCTCCAAATTAGTGGACGCATTTTAGAATTTGGGCCTTACTGACTAGCCCCGCAACACACAGCACAGTGCCAGAGCCAGGATTAGAATCCAGATCTCCTGACTTCTAGTGCCCTGCTCTAACCTCTAGACTATGCGGTCTCCTTTATATCAATGAAAATTAGCATTCAAACAGTGTTGAAAATAGTATCAGCGGGTAGCCGTGTTAGTCTGTATCTACAAAAACAACAAGGATTCTGGTGGCACCTTAAAGACTAACAGATTTATTTGGGCATAAACTTTCGTGGGTAAAAACCTCAATTCTCCAGATTCCTTGTTGTTTTTGTTAGTGTGGAAAATAATTTAGGATCTGATATTTAGATTTTTAGGTTGCATTTCTGTGTATTGTACAACCCTGTGCACACTGTTGGCACATAATATTTATTATACAGCTCTCAAATTGCATCAAAGATGATTCTATAAGGGCGGATTAAAGATCACTGGGATAGGGGCCCAAAAATCTGAGGTGTCCTAGAAACCAAAGGCTTAATCCTCCACCTTGTGCAATCATTTATACCTGTGCAACGTAGGTGTTAAATGTTACCCTTTACAGTTTAACACTTCCATTTATCCGCATACCTTTATTCAGTTCTCCTCTGATATCCACTGACTATGCCACTACATGCTGCTGTATCACTTTACCTCCTGTGGAAGTCTGAGAAAGCATCTCCCTTGCCAGTCAATTCAATTGCTGCTCCACTTAACTGATAACCAGATATTTCTGTAGAAACCCTGGGGCAGTAGATAGGCTAAACAGAAATGTTTTTAACTCACTCCAATATAAATTCTCCTTCTAGTTTTGATTGAACTGTCCTGCATTTTAAAGATTGGTTCTGCCTCATGCTCTGTCAATACATAGAGAGACAAACTTCAGTGATGTTGCATGAGATGTAAATCAATGCAGCTCTTATCCCAGACTGTATGGATTACTCCTGCATAAGATATCATTATAGGTTGGGACTAAATATCTTCCTGCCCTTCATTTTCTCACTCTGTGGAGCAATAACTGTAATGGACCTTTACAGTCATCTTTTGGTTCTGTAATACCCACATTCCAAGGCCACTGGCCTTCTAGCTTTATGCTATCATCAGCTCAATCTATGATGTTTCATTATGGCACAAAAATATGGGATAATGCTGCACATATGTAAAAGGAAGCCCATAATAATCAGGGATGGATAAAAGCAAAATCCTCAAAATTTGGCTTTCACAGTTAGAGGGGCCCAGGTGAAATAGTGAAACAATAACAGGCAGCAGCACAATGTACAGCTTGTCAGCTGCCTGTTGGATGAGCTGGGTTGCCTCACTTGGAAGGAAATATTAGGAGTGAGAGGAAAAACAAGAGTCCATCTAGGATTGGGATTCAGGACCTTGGAGGGAGGATTCACTCTGAGGAGAAGGCTGGGTAGGGAGAAGTCTGTCAGGAAGGGCAGAAATATTGGTGAATTTGGGACCCAGTAAACATTAATCCACCTTGGTAATTATTATAACCCCCCAGTTCATGGCAGACAGATAATGGGATAACCAGCTTTGCATTTAGGAACAAGTGATACTGGAAATCAATGATGAGATGATAAAATAAAAGAAAGTGGTCCAGATTCTGCCCTGTTACATCCATGCAACTTTTTTGACTTAACTGGAGTGACATGGGTATAACTCAGAGCTGTACTTCCAAAGGTACTTCTGAAAAAATGAAAAGATGGGCCCAAGGGGCTATTTGTAGTAAAATAAAATTAAGAAACCCACCAGTAAAATAAAGTAGTGTTGAAAAAATAAATCTATGCAGGTCCCAATATGGGTGTTGGTGAAAGAGGAGAGGGTTTTAAATTTGTTTTGTTTGGTGTCTTCAGATGAGAAAATTCAGACAAACAAATCAGAGCAAGTCAAAGCCAATTAAAATACGTTTCAAAAAAATAAAGAAAGTTCGAAGTAATCAATCCAAGGTCTTATTGATTTTCAGGTGATTATTTATATTCTCTCTACACTTCCCTAGCCCCACAGATCCTAGACAGTAATTTCCCAATCCTAGAAAACAACTAAAGAAATATGTTTCCAGTGTATATTTTCCACCAAGGGAATGAGCTCAATACAGATAACTGCATTGATTATAGTTATAAATAGAAAAGGGCATTCAGTGTTTTAATTAGACTGACAAGTTACTCACTGTGGGTCTTTTCCACTCAAACTTGATGGGTAGTTTCTGGCTGTAGAAGAGGGAGCTCTCATTAGGTGGGAAATCAGGATCCACATAAAGAATCTTCTTTTCCAGGCATTTCTTGTAGAGTTCTTCAAAGGTCTTTTCCCGCACTCCAATAATGGGCTGGTTGCGACTGATGATAGCAGAGTAGATACCCCCTGAACCTCCTCCTGTTTCAGCTGTTGTGCTAATGTTGGTGCTAGGAACTGACCCAGTCTCTGTCTGTTGAGCCACCACAGCATTTATGGCCGACGGCATGGAAATCAGATTTAAACAAAATTTAAAAAGAAAGGAAAATAAAAAGGAAGCTCTTGCAACCTGCACGAAAACTAGAGAAAAGAGGAAGTCACTGCAAAAAAACAGTTTAACAGATCTCTCCTTTGACTGCAAGTGTCCAAGTCACATTAAAAGTAATAAAGTGTCACGGGATAGAGCAATTTGTATGTCATCCTGAGCTTCTTGCTGTGGTAATTTTATCAGCAATCAAAATTTGTTCCGTGACAGGAAACAAGAGAAATTGTTGAGTAACTTTTCTGTCTAGGGTTGGTGTGTCTACAGCATGTGTGTGAGAGCATGTCTGTGTCCTGTAGAGATTTCAACAAGGAAAACTAAAAATAAACATGGAGAGAAAGAGCGAGAGAGAGTGTGTCAATTTGACGTGTAGTTTCTTCCTATTCAGGGCTTGTTCTCGAAGAAGGATTGACATGGCTAGGCTGATTCCCAATGCCAAATAGGTTTTTTTTTTCAATTGCAAAAAATAGTGAAACTGCAAGTTATATTTACATATTGGTTTTAAGCAGCATTTTATAGCATGTTCCTTATCATTATGATGGGTCCTGATGTTACAAAGATTTATGTATCTGTTTAACTTTACTCATTGGCCTTATCTTCTTTTGCAAAAAAAAAACAAGAAAAAAAACGTGTGCCTTTACACTGAGATAGCCAACTCGACTTAAAGTCCTAGTGGGGACAAGGCACAGGTAATTTTTACCATGATGTAGCTAGCTGAGGTCAACCTTATACCCTCCCCGCAACTGTCAGGCTTATCTTGACTAGGTATGTCAAGCTACAGTGCCTTGTTTCCACTTAGATTTTACATTGAGATAGCTAACTTGATATAAAACACACTTTTTTTTTTTGCAGTGAAGGCACAGGCATTGGCTTCAATAGGATTATTTACAGTATATAGAGTTAAGCACATATGTAAATATTTGCAGGATTAGAGGCTAAAATATTAAGATTATAGGCGAATAAGCTGCAGGTTTTTAATAGTTCACTCTTGGGTACCTACTTGAGACAAGGGTATATTTAGAAAATTATCATGGCACAGCTGTCATACCGTATGTCTAGCCAAAGACCTTATGGCAAAATAACCCTTTGAATGGACACTTTACATTACTCTTGAAGTTCTGATAGTGTAGGAGGAGTTCAAGTTTGACAATTCAATGTCTTGATAAAATTGGAGAAGTCATAAGTCAAATCTAAGACTATACTCTAAATCTAGGAAAAAAACATATTCCTAGTGACATACATTAAATATAGCAGGACTTTGAATTTCTTAGAGGAATGAGTGTTCAACCATTAATGAATTCTGCACAGCCAGATAGATCAGATTCCCCAAATTATATAATTAGATTAATTGGCAATGAAAGATGATGCAGCATTTTTTTCTACTTAAGCATATTTTATATTATTGATTTTAATTTTAAATGTCCACACTTCAACTTTTCCAGTGAATGAGTGGAAAATGGGTTTCCCTTTGCAGATGCATGTGGAAATTGGAACAGCTTGCTTGATGACAAACACAATTGTTCACGTGAAAGTTGTGCTGCAAGATGTCAGCTTTCAAGATAAACTTTTGTATTCAAACAAAAAGTCAAGCTATGTTTTTGGCAGGCAGTGTGATCTAATGGATAGGACACTGGATTGAGAATCAGCAGACACGGGTTCCCAGGTTTACTACTGAATTTGATCAAGTCATTTCACTTCTGTGCCTCCATTTCCCCATATGGAAAATGATACTCGCCCTTCTCTTTGAAAATGCTTTGGGATCTATGGATGAAAAGTGCTCTATTATTGTTTTAAAATCATGTTTATTTCTAGTCTTTGTCTCCGTCCCAAATTGCCAGTTAATACTTTGTGTGCGTATAATGAGAAATCGCTCACACATATTTCTTGGCACACTCCATTGCTGGCATTAAGTGAAATGAGAACTAGACTCTTTATCTTTAAACATGTATTGTCATTCCTGGCTGGTTTCTATAGCTCTAGCTGTTTAAATGGCAACCTGTACATCTGCAGGTGGATAAGCCCTATACCCGTCAAGGTTTTCTTTAATCAAGAAGTCTTAAATCATATGACAGCATATGTTTTATTTATGGCCAGTGACACTAGGGGCTGGACTGTAGCTCATTTATATGTCTTCAACTCATGTGTACTAAAGTTTGTTTGCCAAGACAGTGGTTTTTCAGGTATGGTTCTTAGTTCACTTGGATTACTTGCATCAAGTCATGTAGATGCAAATGATCTTTGAAGCTCAAGGGACTTGTAGGCTGCATGACATATAACTAATGCAGTCTGTAAGTCTGAATAACCTCTTCCAACCCTAATCTTCTATGATTCTATGAAGAGACCTCAGGAGGTCATCTAGTCCAACCCCCTGCTCAAAGCAGGACCAACCCAACTAAATCATCCTAGCCCAGGGCTTTGTCAAGCCGGGCCTTAAAAAACCTCTAAGAATGGAGATTCTACCACCTCCCTAGGTAACCCATTCCAGTGCTTCACCATCCTCCTAGTGAAATAGTGTTCCTAATATCCAACCTAGACCTCTCCCACTGCAACTTGAGACTATTGCTCCTTGTTCTCTCATCTGCCCCCACTGAGAACAGCCTAGCTCTGTCCTCTTTGGAACCCCCCTTCAGGTAATTGAAGGCTGCTATCAAATCCCCCCCTCACTCTTCTCTTCTACAGACTAAACAAGCCCAGTTCCCTCAGTCTCTCCTCATAAGTCATGTTCCCCAGCCCTCTGATCATTTTCGTTGCCCTCTGCTGGACTCTCTCCAATTTGTCCACATCCTTTCTATAGTGGGGGTCCAAAACTGTACACAATACTCCAGATGTGGCCTCACCAGTGCCAAATAGAGGGGAATAATCACTTCCTTCGATCTGCTGGCAATGCTCCTACTAATACAGCCCAATATGCCGTTAGCCTTCTTGGCAACAAGGGCACACTGCTGACATATCCAGCTTCTTGTGCACTGTAATCCTGGGTCCTTTTCTGCAGAACTGCTGCTTAGCCAGTCGGTCCACAGCCTGTAGCAGTGCATGGGATTCTTCCATCCTAAGTGCAGGACTCTGCACTTGTCCTTGTTGAACCTCATCAGATTTCTTTTGCCCCAATCCTCCAATTTGTCTAGGTCACTCTGGACCATATCTCTACCCTCCAGCGTATCTACCTCTCCCCCCAGCTTAGTGTCATCTGCAAACGTGCTGTGGGTGCAATCCATCCCATCATCCAGATAATTAAGTATTAATCCCCAAGTTACTAACAGTAGGTGTATAGTCACGTGATTCCTTTTCCCCCAGTTAAGAAGTACTTAAGATGCTTTCACAAAATAGAGAGGGGAATCTGAAAACGTCAGTTGCCTTTGGAAATCTCCTGAAAGCAGCTGTCTCAAGATGGGCTGTCCATCTGCAGCATTGGTCATTTCCTCCTTATATTTGGTCATGAGTCTTGTAAGTCTCATAACCAACATGGCTTTGCAGGAGAGCTTGGCAGAAGATGTGTCTCTCTCTTTCCAGGATATTTTCAAGAGTGATTCAAAATAATCAGATTGCAGACACCTCTTATTGCTTTGAAACACTGACTTTTCTGTGGGTATGTTTGTGTTCAGGTTGTGTTTTCCTCCAGTACAAAAATTCACTTAACTATCATCACACACACAGAGCCATGTCCTGGCAGTAAAACAAATGGAAATACGCCTCTACCCCAATATAACGCGACCCAATATAACACGAATTCGGATATAACGCGGTAAAGCAGCGCTCCGGGGGGGGTAGGGGGTGGGACTGAGCACTCTGGTGGATCAAAACAAGTTCAATATAACGCGGTTTCACCTATAATGCGGTAAGATTTTTTGGCTCCCGAGGACAGTGTTATATTGGGGTAGAGGTGTACTAGAAGCAGTGTCTGACACTTGATGAGCTCATTGCTATGCCAAGATTACTGCTCTATCATAGCGGTACCGGTGTCAGTGTTCCGGAACCAATGGAAGTTTTGTTTGTCCTTCGCTGAATGCTGATTTCTATGTATGCTAATACAAATATTCAGAAAGGATTCTGGTATTTGAAATGTTTGGGGGGAATTTTGCACACAAATATGAATTAGTATCATTTGGAACCAAGGAAGCTTTTGCAACAGGTTTTCTTTGCAAACAGAAATACCATAATATCCATCCTTGGTTAAAATATAGGGATAGGGGTGTGTGTGAGTGTGTGTGTGCGCGCGCACACACACACACAGACGTCAGGCAGAATAAAATAAATGTACTGCTCAAGCAAAGAACCAACTAAATCAGATACACCTATAATAATGTTTCTATTTAATTTTCATTACATTTGATCGCCAATTGTTTTATTTTAATATCTTAATTGAATTATTTATCATTTTCAGTTGTTAACAGCATGAGTCAACATGTAAAAATGTTCATTATTTGCCTTGCCCGCACTATTATATTAATATACAGAAAACAGTAATAGCTGTTACAAAAACATAATGTGAATGTTGCTCCTGGAACCATAGTTTAGCTAAGTCCTCAGATGTAAAGATTTTGCTGCTTGTAAATGTAGCAAATTATTTGCTAGGTGCTCAGATATCACAGGGAGGGGCACAGTCTAACTATCAGTCGACAGCTATAGCCTCCACTTTATACTAAAATGGTGCATTTCAAAGGATGCTTATTTGTGGATCTCCATGGTGGGAAGAAGGATGGAAGAAATAAGGCGTAAGACTTATTTAAAAACGAAAACAATCTTTGTTCATTTATTATATCTTCTTTCACACTTCATAAGATCAAGATAAAATGTGTGTAGCATTCTAATGGAATGTTAACCTCACACCAGCAACAGCAATCAAGTCATGTTCTGAAGCAGGAAGCAATACTGAACTCTGTTAGAGATAGGTTTTATATAAAACTCACAAACTGGTAGAAAGCTAGGTCCCGATTCTCTTCTCAATTATGTGGTTTCAATGGAGTCACTCCTGATTTACATCAGTGGAGTTACACCATGTAAAATCAGTGTGAGCAGAGTCAGGCCCTTTGTGTCCTTGAAGAGGAGAACCAATACTTTTTACCTAATTTTTGAGGTAGGAAGATAATTTTCTTAGCATAGACAAAATTTTGCCCTCTCTTAAAGGTTACATTGGCATAACTAAGGCCAGAATTCGGCGCTGTTTTTGTCATTTCTGTCCCTTGGAATGTTCAGATCAGTGAAATCCTTTTGTTTTCAGACTGGACTATTTGAGGCTCAAGGAGACAAAGGATTCACCTCAGCTCACCCAACATGGATTGGTTCAACTGTGATTTAAACAGAAATCTTCAGGTCCCCAGTGTTTAGTGCTTGAATCAAAGTCTCACTGATCACATCTGCTTGAAGGGAGTATATAATTTTAAAGGGGGATGAGAGTAAAGATAGTTCCTCAGAATAAAGGGTAGGGAGATCCTCAGGGTCCCAGGAGGAATGGGCTTGCTTGAATAAGTTGCAGTCATTCATTTAGAATATAATGGTAACAGCTAATGCTGTGTGTTGAAACTTGGCACTCCCAGAAATCCCCTACAGAGAATAAACTGCAGCAGGTGGAACTGATTGACTGAGCACTGTGTAGGCTTAGTGGGAAAAGCTGGCACATGTACAAGCTTGTTGGTATTTGCTGGCCAGTGTGGAGTTAGAGCAGGAGGGGGTAAACTTTTTGGCCTGAGGGCCGCATTGGGTTTCGTAAATTGTACGGAGGGCTGGTTAGGGGAGTGGGTCGTGGCCCAGCCCCCACCTCCTACCTGCTCCCGCCCCGCCCCGGGACTCCTGCCCCATCCAACCCCCTGTTCCCTGACGGTCCCTCTGGGACCCCTGCCCCATCCACACACCCCCACTCTCTGTCCCCTGACCGCCCCTGGACCCACGCTGCCCCATCCAACCCCTCCTCCCATTCCTGACGGCCCCCCGGGACCCCTGCCCCATCCAACCCCCTGTTCCCCCCGACCCCTATCCACCCACCCGCCACCTGAGCACCACCCCTGAACTCCCCTGACCTCTATCCAACCCCCCCCGCTCCCTTACCGTGCTGCCTGGAGCATCTGTGGCTGGCGGTGCTGAAGCTGGGCCATGCCGCCACCACCGTGCAGCACAGAGCACTGGGTCAGACCGGGCTCTGCAGCTGCGCTGCCCCAGGAGCTCACAGCCCCGCTGCCCAGAGCATTGCATTGGCGGCGGAGTGAGCAAGTTGAGGCTGCGAGGGAGGGGGGACAGCAGGGGAGGGGCCGGGGGCTAGCCTCCTGGGCCAGGAGCTCAGGGGCCGGGCAGGACGGGCCTGTGGGCCATAGTTTGCCCACCTCCGAATTAAAGATCCTCTCTATATTCCCCACCACCCACACACATGTAACAAGAGACTATCTGAAGAGGCAAGTAAACTATTTACTATTCTCTTCATTTTGCTAAAAGAATGGAGTGAATTCTGCTCGCTTCCATCAATATAACCAACTGACATCATTCACAGGTTTGCATCAGAGCTGACTTTGGCTTGTTTTTTTTAAAATAACATATGATTTATAGCACGGATATTATTAAATAGAGCTGGGCAAACAGTTTAAACTAACTATTGAACAGTGACAGTGGGCTGGGAGAGACACAGACTGGGGGTACGGTGGCATGGAGCTGTGTAACCTGGTCTTGGAAGAGGGGATTCCGGAAGGCAGGAGCAAAGGGTGCAGAAGGGGTGGGAGCAGGAGACTATAATGGCAATAGGAGGAGGTGTAGGGAATTGGGGAGGGAGCATTGAAGAGGACAGATAAAAGCCGAGTCTTTTAAACATTTTTATATTATATATATATATATAAGCATTTTAAAGTTTTCAGTGTGGAACAGTATCCTCCATTCCCATCTTCCAGCCTCAGCTCACTAAGGTAAAAGCACCATTTCCCCACTGCATGCATTCAGGCATGCATGAGCACCCCCCATCCCAAGGACTGACTAAAGCAGGGGTGGGCAAACTTTTTGGCCCGAGGGCCACATTGGGGTATGGAAATTGTATGGTGAGCCATGAATGCTCACGAAATTGGGGTTGGGGTGCAGGAGAGGGTAAAGACTCTGGCTGGGGGTGCGGGCTCTGGGGTGGGGCCAGAAATGAGTTCAGGATGCAACAGGGGGCTCCAGGCTTGGGCTGGGGAACAGGAGTTATGGGGTGCAGGCTCTGGGTGGTGCTTACCTCAAGCAGCTCCTGGAAGCAGCAGCATGTCCCCCCTCCTGCTCCTATGCAGAGTGCAGCCAGGCATCTCTGCGTGCTGTCCCATCCGCAGGCCCCGCCCCTGCAGCTCCCATTAACTACAGTTCCTGGCCAATGGGAGCTGTGGGGGTGGCACTTGGGGTGGGGGCAGTGTGCAGAGCCCCCTGGCTGCCTCTAAACGTAGGAGCTGGAGGGGGGATATGCTGCTGCTTCCGGGAGCCTCAGCATGTGCGCACAGAGCAGCCTCCGACCCCGCTCCCTGGCTGGAGTGCGGGAGCAGGGCAAACCCCAGGCCCCACTCCCCAGCGGGGAGCTTGAGGGCCAGATTAAACTGGCTAGAGGGTCGGATGTGGCCCACGGGCCATAGTTTGCCCACCCCTGGGCTAAAGTCTGGAGGAAGAAACCATGCTATAGCATGTCTTATAAGATCTGTAAGAGCAGAGCTTCTCTTGTGCAGACCTTCTATTTGAACAGTTGGTACTCATTCAAATAAAACCTTGGGCAATCGCCACAACCAAAACACATTGGCGGTGGGCAGGGTGGGAAAAAGCGTTGTGATAGAAAGTGTTTATCCAGCTAATTCCCAAACCCAATATTATCCTTTATAAAAATCTAAATGTTATAAAGTCTAGAAATAAATATTCAATGTGATTTCCCCATTCCCATATTATCCTTTATTCACTCACATCACCTGGTACATACTACCCTCCCAAACCTTAACTTTGGGCTGAGTTCAGATACAACTGCTGAACTGTTCACCCAGCTCTGTTATTTACTTTCCTGTAAACAGACTGTAGGGTTGTTCCTTGTCTTGTAGGCTAGGGCTGTGGGGACAGAAAGAGAATGCTTGTAACAGAAGTAATCACACTCATTCAAGTTGGTTCTGCCCAACTTGCACACAGTGTCCTAGACATACATTTTAGTCCTTTTCATTTTGCATAGATTCATCAATGCTGTTTGATCAAGCTGATTCAGGGCTCCTCCCCTCCTCCCTCTCTGAAATGCCCTATTCGC
Organism: Trachemys scripta elegans; assembly: GCF_013100865.1. Classification (NCBI taxonomy): domain Eukaryota; kingdom Metazoa; phylum Chordata; order Testudines; family Emydidae; genus Trachemys; species Trachemys scripta. Next base: position 62,665,024 of record NC_048301.1, on the reverse strand, counting down.
TGAACAGTCAAGATTTGCAGACACTGACTGGGTCTACACTACCCGCCTGAATCGGCGGGTAGAAATCGACCTCTCGAGGATTGATTTATCGTGTCCCATCGGGATGCGACAATCGATCCCCGAATCGACGCTCTTACTCCACCAGCGGAGGTAGGAGTAAGCGCTGTCGACGGGAAGCCGCAGAGGTCGATTTTGCCGCCGTCCCTACAGCGGGGTAAGTCGGCTGCGATACGTCGAATTCAGCTATGCTATTCGTGTAGCTGAATTTGCGTATCTTAAATCGACCCCTCCCGTAGTGAAGATGTAGCCTCAGAAAAGTGTCTGCAATTTATAGACTAGAAATTCTTGGGTTAAAGATCTTGAACACCAGGCCCACTCTCTTCCACAGCCTAATGGAGGACTTTATTGCATGGGTGCAAGCAGGGCCGGCTCTACTGTTTTTGCTGCCCCAAGCAGCGCGCCGAATTGCCACCGCCACGGAAACGCGCGTGCTGCCCTAACGGCACACGGACTGCCTCCCCGTCCGCAGCGGCAATTGTTTAGGGCGGCAAAAACACACGGACTGCCGCCTCTTGCAGATTGCCGCCCCAAGCACCTGCTTGGAATGCTGGTGCCTGGAGCTGGCCATGGGTGCAAGGGAGGGCAGAATTTAGCCCACTGCCTGCAGAATCCTGTTTGCCAAAATGAAACCAGCCTTGGCAGGACAGCGATGAGCCTTTTCCAGTGATATGATCGCATTACTATTACTTTTGCCAGCTACTGACCAGGAAAGAGCTTGTCAAATCTAAGTTAAATTAATCTTTTAAAAGAAAATGTTAAGAAAGATTAGCCTGGGGCTGCTATAGTTCTGCCTACATTATTTCAAACTAGTCAGATTCAAGAGAGAAATTTAAGTCCTTCAAAACCATTTCCTTTCAACTTTCCATCCAGTTCTCTGAAGATGCAGTTTCTCCTCTCACTTGATGTGAATTTCCCAGTCAGCACCAACATTTAATAATAGTTTTTCCAGGGTCAACATGGAGGACTTGGCATCATATGTGAAAACCACTTCTTTGTCTTTCCCATCTGAATTGCAATAGGACAAGAGAGAGTTTATGATGCACTCTAAGAAAACCTCTTCTGAACAAAGTTATACATGACTGCCTTATTTCTCTCACTCTTATTGGGTCAGATTATCTCCTCTGTTAGGCATGGAGGTGATAAAAGGAGAGCAATTACTGGCCAAATCTCCAGTATGCTCATAAGGGTGCATCAGAGTCTACAGTATCACTTCTTCTTTTACTCCAACTCTGCAAACATGTGCTTGGGGCTCCATGGTTTTTTGGGGGAAGCTACCATTCTGAACCCTTATCTTCTCTTATATCCAAGGATTTTCCTGCAGAAATTACAGCAGAATTGAATGCTTGTTTCTGCATTAATTGTCACTTTTTGTGCCTTAGCAGGAGTCGAGACAGGTGAAGGCAGGAACAATGATATTATGATTCCCAAAGGGGAAAGGGAGGCCTGGAGGGACAGGTCCTCTGTGCAAATTTCACTAGCTTTCCCTAGGCAGGTCCTTATATAGTTCAGTGGGTTCCACACTGTCAGAATCTGTGAACCCTCTTGTGTGAGCGAGAATAGAAACTTTTGTTCTTGCCTGCAAATCTCCTTTCTTGGACCAGTCTGACCCACCCTATTTGAGGGTCTAAGAGTGTTATTATTAAGATGTACCTCCAGCTGCATGCTCTGTAAAACAAGGTTATCTAAATTTGTTAATCCTGGGCTCCTCCCTGGGCTCGGAGAGCTAGGTTGATCCCCAGGCTGAGGCAACTTTGTTACCTTGTTTTGCTTTGTGTTTATCGAGACTTTCTCCTAATGAATGAACCTTACAGCCGTTTGCTGTGGTTTCTGCCCAATTAAGCCACCAGTTTACACACTAGTTGCAACAACTGGTGCTTTAGTCGACACCTTCAGTAGAGGGGCCAAGGATTAACTAGGCTTGCAAACTGAACTACCCTCTTATCCACAGTGACGATCCCTCAAGAACAGGGTGGGATATACTGGAGGGACAGCACTGGGAAGCTTGTACTGTTGCTCCCCATGCTTATAGTTTTCTTTTCAGTGTTGTCATCTGCCACCTTTAATTAGTGCTACCATTGCAGTAAAATTTTAAAAAATTGAAGTGAAGTATAAAATACTTGCCTCTCTTACCATGGAGACTGACTGTCACAGATGTGGGTTGCTTTTGAACTCCCAGAATTAGTACCCGTTCAACTACACATTTTGTGTGGTACTGCCCAATTTCATCAGCACAGCTGAAAAAGAAAACAAACAGTCTCAGACACAGTAGTTTCTACCTGTGGTTGGAGAGCCAACCCAGGCATAAAACTTGGAGGGACAAACCACTACTACAGTTTCTTACTTCAGGATCCAAAACACAGTTTATTTTCCCTAACATACTTTTTCTTGATGCAGAGGCGATATTTTTTCCCCTCCATCACCAACTGCCTAATGGGTGCATAAGTGGGTTTCACAAGCTCCTGGTTACCTAGATGGCGTCTGAAAATGATTTAAATAGATACAAACGGTGAAGGGCCTGTCTATGTGATTCAGTCGTGCCTCCACTGAGGCGACTAATCTGTGTTTTAGTCATGTTACCCAAGCCATTCTATGATCCTGCTTTAAGGTAAGTTTCGTAGTACAGATGATCTCTAACTCACACTTAAGAGCTGAAGGAGCAAGAAAAAAACCTGTAGGTTAATGATGGTGCTACATATCCATTTGGAGAACAAAATTTTGTTACAGTAGTGGGTGGAAGTCTGGGAGTAACATATTTGAGACATCTGCCTACTTACAAACAGCTGTGGATATTTTTGGTATTTAGCATGCCTGACCACCCTCTTTGTTTTTCTATGCTACTATTCTCTTGACATACATTTTCTGATTATGTTTCAACATTTCCTTCCTTGGCTTCATTGCTAATAAGTATTTGTCCCCCCATTATTTGTAATCTTAGAACATAGTCTTTATTGATATGATTACCCTGAAGCTATCCATAAAATGATTGTATCCCCTACGTATCTTCCCTTTGCAAAACTCTAAATTTAGCTTCCTCAGTCTTTCCCATATACCTTATTATCTAATCCTTGGATCCCTGTTGCTGCCCTTTGTTATATTTAATTTAGTAAATCTGTATCCTTCTGAAACAGTGTGAACCAGAGTTGCACTCAGTATTCCAGATGCTCTACACAGTCCAGGTCTGACTGTGTAGAGCAACACTTACCTCTCCAATTTTGCATGTGAAACTCTCTATCCCTGGGGGTTCTTGAGCAATGAACAAGAATAACACTTACACATTTGTTGCTAAGTAAAATGAATTATAAAAGGGATTTCCTTTTATGGGGATTTTACCTGCAACAGCTGCCATTACCTGGAAGAGAAAACATTCTTGTGGAAAGTGAATTTCCTGTGCAGGAATTGCTTCTTATGGAGGTACTGAAATGAATGCCCATCATCTAGATAGAGCTCACCTACTGCAAAGTCCTATGGGACACATCAGATGTAGAACAAAGTTAACAGAAGCCTGAGTGTTGGACAATGAAACTGAAAATAAGCATCACTATATGCTGAAGTTAACAGTTAGAAGCCACTAGAACCGTTATGATCTCTGGTAGGTTAAAACACTCCCTTGAAGAACAATCCAGCATTACTAAAAGAACATTCTGGATGTTATGGTTTTGTAAATTCATTGTGGTGTCTGTGCAGTACTTTCCGCTATTGGCTTGTATTTAAAAAGACAGTTGCTGAATTCATTCTCTCTGGGTCTGAAGAGGAAGTTTGTGGCCTGAAGCAATCCTCTCCTTCCTCCAAGCTGCTGGAGGGTGGCTGACAAGGAGAGGAAGGGCAAGGGGAAGGTCAGGAAATGCTCTACTTGTGTAGAAATCCTAGTCTCATGTTAAACGAACAGTTTGTGTGCTCTGGCATGAACCCCAGCACAAAGAGTGGAGCCCAGGCAAGTGAGAAGAGGGCCAAGTTTCTCCACAGCAATCTGGAGGAGACTGGCTCTTCTTCTAGCTGGTGTGTAGGCAAGGACTGTACTGTGCTGGTTGAACAGGCAGAAGGAGACCTCCTGTTCCCTATAAAGCAGGTCCTATTGCTAGAGGGCAAAGAGGAGCAGGGACATGATGAGATCAAAAGAGACAGGAAGAAGGGATAAAAAGACAGGTGTATAAACTAAATGTAATCCCAGAGTACCTTGGAGTCCAGAGCAACACGGAGTTCGTAAGAAATATCTGTCATCCATTCAGTGGATCTTCCTACGGTGGTCTTAAGGGGCACCACACACCCCCCTCGCTGGAACACTGGAATCTGCCAATAACAAAGCCAGGGTAGAAGAATTCAAGTGTGGAAATCTTAGTGCTATTATCTGATCATTTAATTTTAGCTTATTGGGGAAAAAATTGCAGCTGTTTCTTATCACCCATAGGAAACTTCAGCAGACAGCACGTTGATGAATAAACTCTATTCTGCTTACAAGTCATCTTCCCATATGCTTTTCCTGTCTCAAAATCATCCCAACAACATTTGCTCAGAGTGCCCACCCTGTATGGTGTCTGTCTTCTCAAACAACAGCATATATTGGGGGCCATGGTGTAACTGGGTCCATCTGAATGAAGGACATGGGATACTGACAAAGACGGTCCATTGCCCTCCTCTGGTACAACAGTTGCTATAACTTACATGGACAATGGGCACTGAGAGTCCAGTGCTGACGTTCATGTAGTGCTTGAACAGTACTAAGTCCCACCTAGAAATGTGAGGATGTCCAAGTGAACCCCTCCTTCGCTATAAATACTGTTAAAATACTTTCTGCACTTTCAGCATTTCTACTAAATACTCCCTCTAAGTGGGAGGTGATTTGGAGGTGGAAGGGGGTTCACTGTGGAGTTCTCTTCTGCCATAATTAGCCCCTTCTTTGTCTATCTGAGACTGCTGTGCTCATATTATCACTTTGCTGTTTCTTAGTTTGAACCATGTTGCCTAGAGTTAAGACAGCATCTTTTTTTTTTCTCCACAGAAGCTATTTTAATTCTCCTTGCAGGACTGCAGCCTAATGTCACTATTCGGATTTATGAGTGTTTGAGAGAAAATCTATTTTAATCTGTCAACCCAATAAAAGCAATGTTACAAAACAAAAACATACACTCTCCAGTGTTACTGGGATCTTCAGAGTTCCTGGATAGTCCAGTCGTCTAAATCTTCTGAAGTCATACCAAACCTACATCAGGGAAAAAGGCAGAAGAAACAAACATAAGATATATATTATGAAAAGATCGGATACCTCTGCAGGGACATTTGCTTTGTGAATTCATCTCTGGCTGTCACTGTCTTTTACTGTATTCTTGTGATGCAAGGAATAGCATTTAGTGTGCTGAGTCCAAAGACCTTTCTGAGAGACTTAGTAAATGTGCATTACACAGAACACAAAATAGAGAATGACCTTTTCTATAAGTTGCATTTGCTCTAATAGGTTTCAGAGCTGCTGCAGGTGCTAAGCAACAGTGTCATTCACAAAATGATGAAACTTTTAAAAAATACTTCAAGAAACAAATCCAGTGTAAGCACATTTGTACCTTAAAATAATCTAAGTATTTCACAGGCCTCCAACTTGTGTTCTGAGATATGTGCTTTGGACCAAACCTCTTTAGTACACACTGCTTTGGCTCTAGGGCCTTTAGAATGAGTATAAGAGACAACAGGAACACATTGTCTATTTCTCATGAATTTTCAGTCTTTTTATGTTAAGTAAAAGGGCTTTTCAGTTCAGTGCTTAGTACATGTGAAGGGTTAAATTTAGGCTGGTCTGACAACTGAAACCTTCTCGTGCACCAAAAGCCAAATGCATTTCTAGGCACCCACAACAGCATGTGATTTTCACATTGTCCTTGAGAGATCATTCCCCCAGTGTAAGGTTATTCAGTTTTTGATATTGTCTGAGTAAATGCTGTAAACTGTATAAAGCAGGTCAATGTGGACTTTTCTCTATTACCTGGGAACTAAAATAAGGCAAACAAAATAACTACAACCTAGAAGTCAGACTTGACTGAACTTATTGGGATATTCCAAAGCATGCTGCAAGAGCAGGTCATTGAAAATGAGCATACAAAGCACCCTGTGCCTCTGCACCATAGTCCCTGACAGGATTAGCTGTTACTGCCATGGCAGGCAGTGAATTCCTATACAAATCTTCACTAAAAAAAAAGTGTTTGTCAGAGATTCCTGAGAGAGACCCTAAGCAATCTTTCCCATATTTCTATACTCTGCCTTATCTCAAGCACAATGATCAAAGAACTCCTAGTTCCTGAGACACACTGGGGGGAGCCACAGGCTTTTACTTGACCTTTCATACTCCAGGCTATTCCGTCCTCTCCTTTTCTACCTGTCATCCCGTTCACCTGCCTCCAAAATTAGATCTCAAGCTCCTACTCAGTGCAATCAGAGCTGATTCCCATGACATGTGGGAAATCTAGTTACTTGAGATGCTGAGAAAATTTTAGTCAACACTTAGCCATGGAAGCTGAAGAAATCTCTCTTCCCAAAGTACCATCTCCACAACCTCTGATTCTGAAACCAAGTCTTCTATGTAGAAGCACATTGCACTGCCATCATGTGGATGAACAACTTTCTCTTCAGAGAGGCAGACTTTTTATAAGTGTATGAGGGTACATCTACACTACGGGGGGGTCGATTTAAGATACGCAAATTCAGCTACGTGAATAGCGTAGCTGAATTCAACGTATCGCAGCCGACTTACCCCGTTGTGAGGACGGCGGCAAAATCGACTTCCGCGGCTTTCTGTCGGTGGCGCTTACTACCACCTCCGCTGGTGGAGTAAGAGCGCCGATTCGGGGATCGATTGTCGCGTCCCAACGGGACACGATAAATCGATCCCCGAGAGGTCGATTTTCTACCCGCCGATTCAGGCGGGTAGTATAGACCTAGCTTGAGAGTGTTTGCTGTGCTTAACTGGGGCACCTAATCACAGAACAACAATCTGCACTGCAGCACTTGCATTATTATTACTCAGACTGAGGCAGTGGCCAAAATGTGTTAGTTGCTGAAATGACAATACCTGCTCTGAAGAGCATGCAGTCTTGGGTAAAAAGAATATAACATAGAAGCAAAGTGATCATGGTGACAGGCACACAGCAAGATTACAAGAAAAAATTGTTGAAGTTCCTCTCCTTTCATATTTCCTCTACCATCCATCCCCCATGTCTTTTCCCCCAGGTTCAACTCAAATGTCCTTCCTATCCTCCGTCCCAACATTTGACCCCTTCCTGCAACATAAATGAGAAACTAACCCTAGGAAAAGGAAATTAAATAAATAAGCAGACAACTTAAGTCAGCTAGAGTGTTGCAGAGGTGTAGGATAAGTATAAAATTAAAGAACTAAATTTAGCTTAAGTTTGGTTAAGAAAATATATATTTGTTGTAAAGAAAGGCCCAGACTAGCAAGTAGAATGAAGGCCTTGAAAATAATAAGTAATAAGACCAGAAGGAATGAAGTAGGGAGGATGTCTGGTTCAAAGAATAACTAATGAGATAAGGGGAAGTTTCTAAAAAGAAGGCCTCTGACTGAAAGGGATGACTGCAGATGGTTTTAAATAAAATAAAGAGAATCTGTCTTAAAATGAGCCAACATGGCCCTTCCCCAACTCACACACCAGTGTTAAAGCCTGTGTAAACCTAGGTGCAATGGGGAAACTGTTGGACAGCTAGAGGGAAGGGAGGAAAAGCCTTGGGAAGAAAGGAGGTGCTAAATCTTATCTGGATTAAGACTGGAAATAAGGGTGAACTGTCTCAAATTGGTGTTTAGCTGAAGTCAGCAATTGGCAATGACATCACTTGTTTGTAAAAGGGCATAAAAAGTAAACTCTTAAAGGATTCATTGCTAATACCTGCCTGACCATGTTGGAGCCAGCCAACACGGATCTAAATACCCCTGGGTGTAGCCCATTTGTGAGTATCTTGATCAAATACTTATCCATTTTTTGTTGCTGTTTGGATATAGTAAATTGCTTATTAGTTAGGGTTTGTAGGCATGTTTAGAGCAATTGTATAAGTATCATTTGGCCTTTGGATTTAATAAAGGAATTTATGATTAAATTTGTGTTTGGTGGTTTCCCATATTAATAATTCCAACAAGGTGTCATGGAAGGAGTGGGGCTTGAGGAGGGATTTAAATTAGAAGAGAGTAATAGCTCGGGGTGCTGGCCCGGGGAGGGTAGTGTATGTGTAGAAAGTACAGAGATTGCTGTGCAAGAGACATACAAATGGGGAAGAGTGGCCTTGAGAAGGAGACTTGGGTTGCCGCTAGTAGCAATATCACTTATTGGTTATGCTGGGATAGAAGAGGACTCATGAGAATGGAGTTAATGCACTTTCTTTGATTCAAAAAAGAATCAGAGTGGGTTCTTAGTTACCCTTACCTCATCTGATCCAGGCAGTAAAACGTTCACTGTAGTGGCCTCTTGTTCAATGACTGGATGCACCAGTAAAGCGTTTCCTGGAATAAGAGATACAAAAGGAAATGAGAAGATACAGCATAGCCTGTGAATAGGGCATTGGACTGAGAATCAAGGAAACCTGGGCTCTATTCGTGGCTCGGCTACTGGCCTGCTGGGTGACCTCTGGCAAGTCACTTCACCTCTCTGTGCCTCAGTTACCCCATCTGTAAAAAGGGGATGATACTGACCTCCTTTGTAAAGACAGCACTGTGCGATCTACTAATGAAAAGTGCTGTATAAATTAATAATAATATCTAACTCTTGTATAATTGTTTTGCCTTTACCTAAAGATTCCATTGTGGGGCTAATATTTAAGGTTGAAGACTACAGACTTATTGGATAAGATTTTCAAAAGCACCTAAGGGAATCAGATGTTCAAATCTCTTTGAAACGCAATGTGAGTTAGGCTGGTGCCTAATTCATTTAGGTGCTTTTGAAAGTAGTACTCAGTGTCTGTAAGAGTTATGACCATGCAATGTTAAACACCAGCATAGAATCCAAAACTATGGTATGTTACCAATATGTTAACAATGAACTCACACAAAAATGTTCCCTCTTCACAGGTGATAAAATCCAGGGTCCTATGGGTTAATGTGCTTGCACACAGGACTGGTGAGGGACTGGGGAAATCTATTAATATATTTTCATATTTAAAAAAAACAACACTTTCTTACAACCAGAAGCAAGGAAGAAGGCAACCCCACTTGGCAAACAAACTCCTTTTCAATGCACTTCATTGGAAATGTTTACACTTTTTTTTCTGAAAAATATATTGAGTAGGTTGATTGCATAGTACAGTGTTCAAAGATGTGTAACTGACAAGGGTGTGTGGGAAAAGTTTCTGAAGTTCTAATACTTGAAACATTCAAAAAGGCTAAACATTTGCTCTTAAAGATGTATTTTTCTAGCTCTAGAGGTAACTCAACCCTGGCAGGGATGGTTTATTAGAATCCACAGAGAAGGTGAATTTCATCAGAGGCACTGAAATCACTCTAATCTCTCCATCAGCTCTGGATAATTAGTTATTAGATGTTGCCACACCTGATGCAGGTTGTGGTTTTAGATGCTGGAACCAAGTTCCATCTCTGCCATATAGAAATGAGAGCCAAGATTTTCAAAAGCGACTAATGATGAGTGCCTCAATTTTTTCACCTCAACGTGAGACATCTTTAAAGGAGTCTGATTTTCAGAAGTGTTGAGCATTCACCCTCTGAAAATCAGGCCTCTTTAAAATATCTCTCACTTTTAAAAATCTTGGCCAGGGTTTTCATACTTTTTGCTACTATAATATGCAGAAGTGCTTAACTTTGAAACTTAAATCCAGACACCAGCTGGTGTTTAGGAAATGGTTTACTTACCCAGCATGTATTCATCTTCCACACCAAAAGTTTCTTGTTCCTTGGGGAACTCTACCCAGAGAGGCCTGTAGAAAGCAAGGTGGAGTCTTGTCAGTTTCTTCTTTTCCATTGGACACCTCTTTGACTCAGCTGGAGTCCACAGGCTCCCCACCATTTTCTACGTTCCTGCTCTCCTACAAGGCCCATTTCGTGACTACCGCCATCCAACCAAGGAAGACTGGACACATTTCTCATCTGTCCCTTTAAATGCCACTTCTTCTACAATCATTATGTTTCCTAGCTGAACGAGAGTTAAGGCACTTCCCAGTGTATCTACTGCAAGCAAAAAGCTGGTCTAACCCAGCCTCGTCCGCAGGCTCTTGCAGGCCGGATCACAGTATTTGGGCTACTCAATGTGTGTGCTCAGTCAAACTACTGTTTGTTTTTCTTTTTGCTCTGGTTTTGGCATGTATGTCTGTTTTGCCCTTGGCAACCCTGGGAATCCCCCCCCCCCATTTCCTTATGAACCCATATAGCATCAACCTTTCTTCTAGCAGAGGGGAGATGGACTGTCTGGACAGGACTTTCCTTCAGAGACCATCAGCATTGCTCCTACACTGGCTTGTTTCTGGGGGACAGTCTCTTTTCTTCTCAGCAGCTGACTGTGCTGGTTTTACAGCAATCCTGGGTCCTGTTGGTCAGGGACTGAGAAACCTGACTCAGAAGATGAATTGCATAGTAATGTGGTATGCTAATCACGTGGTCATCGCACAGGCCTTCTTTTGCTTATTTATAATTCCAAATGTTACGATAACAATAGCTCTTTCTAGTTAGAGACAAGAACTGGAACAATTCTGTGGATTCCCTCACAAACAATGCCTGCCTGACCTGCTTACTAATAGGCATACTGTTGAATGCTGCAACAGCACTGTTTATTGGCAAAAAGAACAGGCTTACTTGCAGATTTTACATTCTGCTTGCCTTCATAAACCAGTGACGAAAATACCACACTTCCTTTTTAGTTTCTGAATTTGCCACAATGCTAGCTATGCTAACAATGCTAACCATGGCAGTATTTATTATTGTATATAGTCAACATGGGCCTGATTTTTAGAAAGGTAGAAGCCTAGGGCCTGGTTAGATGCTGGACAGTATATACAAATGGGACATTTGTATATGCAAAGGGCCAGACAGATGCCCTCACTGGCTCTTGTAGTGCCTGCCTGCACAAATCAGGTTCACAACTGAGTGCAGCCCAGAGCTTCTGCCCTGTTAAAAGTTAGTCCTGATCTTTAAATGCTTTTGCATTACAACTAGTGAAGAGAAATTTGAAAAAAGGACAGCAAGTCTAGTGCCATTTGTAAGAGACAAAAATACAAGAGAGATTAGTAATATTTATCTTCTACTGATGGGACTGTTGCACGCAGCTCCACTGAGAGCTCTCATTATAGATTGGAAAGGAGCACAATGGAAACTAGTTTACTAATTTAATGTCTATATTACATTACTAAAGGAAAAATGATTATAGGAAATGTGGCATGGCATATACTTCATACTTGAATTATCTATATGAAATGAACTCTGGGAAAGGTAAGCCAGTTGGCCCAGTTTCTTCAAATGAACAAAAAGCATTTACCGGAGAGAGAGAAAAGGCAGACTTTAAAACTTTCAGGTCAGTGTAGGGATCCACTGGCAGTATTTAGATATGGATAAGAATTGTGATAACATTCTTCTTGGGGTCTACTGTATTTTAGAAATTTATCTAAGACTGTATGTGGTAATGGTTTATTTAACTGATGTGCTCAATTGCTCTCTTTTAGAAAATTAATGTATATATTATTTGCTTTTAAAAATTCAAATTGAAAGTCACAAAAGTAAAGGAGAGTAATTTAATTTCCCCCTCTTAAACACCCATCTTGACACAATTATAAAATTTCCTGGCTCATAAGAAGGGCCTTTATATAAAGAGCAATACAAGTAGTTTTAATGTAGCCCCTTGTGATCTTACCTCATGACTGGTTCAGCAGTGGTGTGTGCCCGGTAGAAAAGTGAATACAAGTAGGGCAGAAGGGTGTAGCGCTCTCTAATGGCTTCCCTGATGATCCGTGTGTTATCATCCCCAAATAGCCATGGTTCACACCGTTTGCTTTCGATATTGGCATGGCCTCTGAAGAATGGTTGGTACGCACCAGCCTGATACCAGCGAACAAGTAGCTCTGGTTCTGGGTCCCCAATAAACCCGCCCACATCAGCTAAAATTTAAAGACACGTTAATTGGTTTATGAAAGTGTTCTGCAAAAACATGAATTTCTCTTATTACAAACATTACAAATCTATAAATACATTAATGTAATATGGTACCTCCTATCCTGCTGAAAGGCAGCTGCTTGGCCATACAAAGTGAAAAAAATTATCAGACTCATTTGTTGATGAAACAGGTTGATAGCATTTAGAGACACAGTGAGTGGTTTTCCTTGTCACAGGGGAAAATTATACTGATGCTCATGGAAGACAACTCCAAGCTGTCAGTTCAAGGGACTCACATGCTACCAAAGATGAATATGCAAAAGGAAGGAGAGAAGAATGCTACTGGGAGCTGTAAATGGACTAAATATAGGAAACTGTTTTGAAACAGATTGGAGTGTAGGAAAGAAGTGGGTTGTTCTGGTGGTTGTGTGTTTAAATCTATCTTGAGACTCAAGCTCAGTAAGTCTGGTGGCCTACATTTAGTGAAGAATCCAGTTAAACGCCTTACCTCCACAGAATGAAATTCCTGCAATGCTGATTGTGAGCAACATTGGAATGGAGATTTTTAAGTAACTCCACTCTGCTACGTTGTCTCCTGTCCATACTGCACCTGGAAATACCAGTAGCATGGTTTCAAGTTTACACACTGAATTCAGGCCCCTAGGTCAATTTATACTTGCAATTAGGGGGAAAGAAAGAAAAAAGTGGCAAGCTAATAAATTTGCTTCGAGTACTCTGCTGAATTTAAATCGGTATTCTATATTGTTTAACAGTGTGACTAAAACTGCAATTAATCACAACTTTTTTTAATCTTGTGATTAATTGCAATTATTTTTTAATTGTTTGACAGCCCTAATACCAGGCCTAGCATGCATAAATAAATAAACAAAGCATTACAGAAAAACATGATTTCATGAAGCTTGTCCATGCTTACCATACTTCTGTGATCCGGCAAAGAAAGATCGCGTGAGGACAAATGGCCTCTTCTGTCCCCCAGAGCGTTTGATAAGTCCTTCTGCAGTTGCCATTTGCTGCAAAGCATAAGAATAACTGACAAGGAGATTACCTAATTACAAACAGTATATACCACACTCCTGTTGTAGACAATTAAAAGCAGGAACTATATGAAATATATGTCTAGAAATAATAATAATTATTATTAGTTAAGTACTCACAATTTGTTGGAAGATACTAGAACAGGGAAAAATATAGAAATACTAACTTTGCATATGTAATAGATTGATGTCATTACACTGTTGCAGTAGAAAGATATGCATGAGTGCTATCACTGTTACAGGTCTGATTTATCATGGAGAAGCTGATTCCAAAATACTGGCACCTAGTACAACAGGGCCCCAATCTTGATGGGACCATCTGGACGCTACCACAGTACATAATAAAAACCATAATCATCCAGGACAGAGTATCTCTGGCAGTAGATTTTTGTCTTTAGGTGCCCTACCTGGTAAAAGCCATAGAGATTGTGAACCTCCCGGTGCTCCCAGTTGCCATGGTGGACAGCATCTCTCTGCATGGTTAGTTCTGCTGCTTTGAAGACTGAAGGCTCATTCATATCATTCCATACAAACAGGATGTCAGTAGAGCCCTGTGATACAAAGTAGCATTTAGGGTACATTTAAGTCATTAGGTTAATCCAGTGTTACCCAAACAGCAGTGCTGGGTGGTGCTAGTGTAGGGGATGCACAGGAAGAGAAGGAACAAAACAGTGGCACTGCAAATATGCTCCCATGGCTCCAGGTAAAGTTGAGGGTAACTTATTGAAAGCTGTCTGTCTTCCCTCTCTTCTCTCCTGACCGCCCCTAATTCATCTGGCCACAGAAGCAGCTTATGTGTACAGGATTGCAGTTCACAAGCTTATTTGAGCTTTTCAGCTCTCATAGCACTCAGCTGAAATGGCCCTGCGGGGCCGAGTGCACATACATGTGCAACCAATAGATGCCTCAAGCCTCACAGCAAGCAGAATGTTGTCTTCTCGTGAGTGATGGTGGGAAGGAGGCAGGGGAGCATAAAAGTTCATAAGAGAATTTTAAAATATTAAAAAGCCCAGAGGAAAACTGCAGAAAAGGACAGGAAAAAGAAACTGGGGAGAAAAAGTTGCCTTGGGACATGAAGTGAGGGGCCGTAAGTAGCATGAGTTTACCTGCCCCTTGCAAAGTGGGGCTCCAACAAAAAAATGACTGGGAGCTGGGCAGTGTTTCAGTGACACACACGTCTAATATTGAGTACAGCCTGGAAGGGGCTAGGAGTGATGTGACTATAGGCTATGAACAGCCAGTACTTCCACACTATTCTCCTCGCTTAAAGGACTCATTGTGGGGGAGGATGACTTGAGAGCAACTGTGAACTCCTCAGAGGTAGCACTCTCACATCGTTTCCTATGTGGACTCCTATTGAGAGAAGCTGGGAACGGGACAGCTGCATTAGATGACATGGTGGTAAAATGCCTTTTCCCTGTCCACACCAAAGTCTCCACTGTTGCTATCGGGAGGGAATTGCATCAGTGGTGAATTAGGCTCCTATTTTTCTTAGTGTTGACAAGGCCATGGTGAGGCTCCTTCTGCAGTCTATATGGTTATCACTATATTCAGGATATTTGCCTCTACAGTCTAATGACCATCTACAAATACAAAGCCCCACTACCTTACTTATCTAGTAGTTTATCTCCTCTGACTCTCTCTTCCCCATTTCCTGGTTTTCGATGTGCTCTGTAGGATCCAAAGAGAAGAAACACAAACCTTATATGATTTGAAGGCAAACTGATCTGCATACCATTCTCGGACTTCAGGATTGGTAAAATCCAGGTAAGAAGAGGAACCTGCAGGTATGGACCACCACATTTATTATTTTAACTTTTATAGCATTTATTGTTTTGGCATTCAAGCACTGTGACATGTTGATACAACGATCTCTACAATGGGTAGCACCGAGACTTCTGCCTTTGCTGTAATCTTAATATGTAACCCAAAATGCCAGGAACAAAAACCTAAGCAAAGTGTAACCAAGTGCTAAACTAAACAAGTACATCTTACACTGTGATCTTAAGACCACTAAGCTTGGGTTGTGGTGGGCTAAATTCCACACCATTTAAAGATCGTGACCAGCATTTTGAATGGCACCCAGGAGCAAACTGAAAGCCAGTGAAGGAATCGAAGCCTTGATGTTACAGGGAGTGTCACTCAGGAGGTGGGTAACTGTGTTCTGCAATGGTTGTACTACGGTCATTACATAGTATAGAGCCACAGTGATTCAATATTGTACACAGACAGCTGATTTGCTGTCAGTTTATGTCCCTGCTGGAGCCCCATTGATCCTCATATATTTCCTTGTTTACAGAGACGTCTACTCCCCATGCACCAGTAGTGCAGTATTCACCAACAGTGTAGTGGAGTTTTGGAAGTGCAGGCACTCCCAAGTATAGTCAGGAATGTAACAAAATGCATCTATATACTTATTTCAGAGCCGCACCCATGTCATGACTCCCTGTTATTTGTTGCTAGGCTGTCCGGCTTGAAGCTAGAATTTTAAGACTGGCAACTTCTACAAAAGTCATGTTTTCTGGAATTAGATGGATATTTTAAAATATAAAATTGGGGCTTGCCAACCTTAATGGTGTCCAAATCCTATTAACTCTTATCTCACTTTCCCTTTTCCCTTCTCAGACTTTCCCCCCTCCATCTGATCTAACCCTTTTCCAATTTTGCTGTTCCCACCTTTGCTGAAAAGGATCTTTATGGTACTGTTTCATTCTCACAGCACTGTGGCCACTGTCTCTCCCTGCGTGGCCTCACAAACTTCAAGTGGAAAGGATTCCTCTAGCCACACACTATACAGTGAAGAATACAAGCCCCACTCCATGAAATTTGAAGTGTTTTCCAAGGGGTGTCTCTGGCCCCACTAGGGAGAAAGTGTACATGAAACCCTTGTTCACTGTTACAACATTAAACCGTGAAGTGTGGTCTTGGGTTTTATATTATCACTGGCTTACTCCCATTGTAACAATCACCATTAAAAATCCAAGAAGGAATAGCAATCTCCTCTCACTAAAATTAACACAGTTCAGTGATTTAAACTATTAACAATTCCTCCTATTTCTAGAATCTTTCCGCTTGTTGTTATACCAACCAGTGACTTCAGCAGAAACCTTGAAGACCTCTTATTACAGTTCTTTTAACAATTCAGTTTGTACCAGTCTATTTGACTCAACTTTTGCTTACTTTTATAAACAATTTCATGTAACAGGCCGAGTACGATTTATGTAACATTGGACAATTTAAGAGTACTGATCTTTGCACAAGTTCAGTAACTTTATGGTGCCATGCACCTAGATTATATGCAGACAGAGGCACTGTCTTTCTAAGTTGCCAGGGGGTGCTTAACCCCCACTCCGCCCCAGGCCCTTTCCCCACTCCACCCTTTCCACCAAGCCTCCCCACCTCTTCCCACCCCCTCTGCCCCTGCCCTGCCCCATTCTGCCCCCTCCCCTGAGCTTGCCCCACCCTAGCTCCTCCCCCTTTTCCCCAGTGACTCCTGCACGCTGCTGAACAGCTGATCCATGGCAGGTGGGAGGCACTGGGAGGGAGGGGGAGGAGCTGATTAGCAGGGCCGCTGGTGGGCAGGAGGTGATGGAGCTGATGGGGGGGAGGGCTGCCAGTGGGTGCTGAGCACCCACTATTTTTGGAGCACCCACAGAGTCAGCGCCCATGTATGCAGAGATAATAGAACTAATGGTAGGGGAATTAGAGCTGGGAAGACTAGGAGATGCATTAGAACTGTCAAAAGAACTATAAGACTTGGAATCATGAATATCCAAGAATTACACCAACATTTTTTTTCCTTTTGAGATGCTAGTTCTATCCACATGACTATCCACTTTTGACTCATGTTATTCTGCTAAACATTACAAATAAACAAATTCTAATGTATAGACTATAAGCAGTGGGTTTTCTTACCTGGCCAACAGATGCCCTCAAAGTCTTGGCCTGTCCTATTTTTCACAAAATACCCCTTCTTTTTGGCCTGAGAGTATAGCGTGTACATGGGATCAACCTTAATGTGAGGATCTATAATGACAACAAGCTGCCAGCATAAGAGATGAGAAGAATCCATTAGCATCAACTGTTCAGCATATTACAGAAAGAGCTCAGTCCTGATTCAGGTTAAGGCACGGGCAGTCACATTTTTGAAAAAGGAGTTACTGGCCCTTGTGCATACTTACTATACATATGTAAACTAGCTGATTTCACAAGACAAGTAGCAGTGCATGCTTGTCTACCTGAAATAAGGGTCAGTACTATATCATATGCTTCAAAAGAAAGTAACCTCCCCTAAAACCAATATAATACAACATTACACAATTGATGAGGTGGGAAAATAAATTTCTCCCTGACTGTTGTGGCGACTAGTTTCTTCCCTAAACCATAACATTTAATTACCGTGACAAAGTCAGGCTGGACCGCTGCAATCGGAGTGATGGAAGGCAGGGCTATTAGCCAAGAATGAAAAAGGCCCTTTTGCCTACAAACTGAAAAGAGGTCAACTAAGGACACCTGGACATTTAAAAACCCCTCTCCTGGTGGGAGAGAGGGAGGAGAGACAAGCTGCTGCAGGATTAATGGCATCGGGGAGAAAAGGCTTCTCCAGGGTGAGAGGGTGCTCTTCTACCTCCAGCGGAAACCACCAAACTGACTGCCTATTTAGGAGAAGGATGGACACCCTGGTGGCCAATAACAAGGCAACACTACCCCCTTCAAGAGGGGGTAGGAATTGTGAATTTGTTTCTTTTGTTTGGTAGAGGAGTACTCCTTGGGCCTGCCTTAAAAATTGACAAATAAACCCAGAATGGGAAGCCCAACACTCCCCAGCGTGGGGCTGATTTACTTCAGACCCCACCATCATCTGAGGGGGAAGCACTAAGCTTGGTGAGATGGAAGAAGTGCCCTGCCACATTACACATTGTGACAGCATATGCTATTATGGTCACCACTTATTATGATCAATCTTGTACAAATGCCTTGTGAGGTATCATTGGGAAAAGTTATAGTCTGCTGAATATTATTGCCCTGTTAAAATGTGTGTATCAACACTGCATATGGAGTTATGAGATTTTGCTATATGTTTGCTACTGAAACATGTTGTGAGTCTGGGGAATGCCCACAGTCTAGCTCTTTAGAAATAACAAAAGAACTATAAACAAAGGACTGGCATGTCATCCCCAGAGATACCTGCATGCATACTGAAGGTGCAAGCAAGAATTTGCAATTCATATGGAAATCTGAGTGCACAGCACATAGGCATGGAGTTGCATGACCTCATGACACAGCAAGAACTTTTCCAGTAAAAAGGGTCAAGATACATGTGAAACTGACTGACTAGTCAAGTTGGGTATGATCCATAACTTAAAAAGAGACCATAGAAGACTCCTGCCTCCCCGTACTGGGGTGGGGGGAGGGGGGGCACAATCTAAAGGGGAGGACATGTGACCTAAGTTCCCTCCAAGGTGCGCGCTTACATAGACACGCAGGAGGCCACCAAGAGCCACACACTTAACTCCCCCAGCCCTGGAGCTGCTGCGGCGGGGAGAGGCGCTTCTCTCCCGGCCCTGACCCCAGCCCCAGAGCTGCTGCAGCAGGGAGAGGGCTAGGGGGAGTCCTTTCTCCCCGCCACAGCCCCAGGGCATCCTGCACCTCAAACCCCTCATCCTCGGCCCCACCCCCGAGCCTGCACCTCCAGCCAGAGTCCTCGCCCCCTCCCGCACCCCAACCCTCTGCCCTAGCCCTCAGCCCTCAGCCCCATCCCACATCCTGAACCCCTCATCCCCAGCCTCACCCCAGAGCCCGCATGCCCAGCCAGAGCCCTCAGCCCCTGCACCCCAACCCTCTGCCCCAGTCCTGAGCCCCCTCCCACATGCCAGACCCCTCGGCCCCACCCCCACCACACATTATCTCCATATTGGTGCACATAACTAATTTTTCCCATTCATGTAGAATGAATTTTGAGGGAACATTGCATATGACTGTCCCACATGTCTCCTCTGCCCAGTGACCCCCCTACCCTCCTCCCAGCCTGGGGCCACCACGCTCTCCCTGCCGCACATTACCTGCTGGGGGGGCAGGGGCAGAGAGGGGCTCTGTCCTTCTCTCTCTGTATCTCCCCTCTGCATGTTCAGCAGCCGAGCCCAGGCAGAGAGCGAGTCACTGCTGACTCCCAGCCAGGCTCTCTCAGGCTTCTTGGTAACCAGTGTAATATTGCAGAAACTGTTTTGTTACTGGCTTGGTGAATCTAATTATAGAATAAACCACCAGTTTGGGAGATTGCAAGGAATAGGGCAGACAGTCTGCCCTGAGTATAGCATTCTCAGTGTAGCCCATCCAGGCACCCGGTCACAATATAAAAAGAGGGAACAAAGGCCCCTGGCCACCTCTCTTCTTTTCCATCTTTACTAAAACAAGATTGATTGTAAGACTTGGAACTGGGGAAGATTGATCCCAGGCTGGGAAAGGAAACCAGCCTGTGTACTAAGAACTGAACTGCCTGCAGCGTCCAGAGGGGTGAGAATAACTGTTTGCTTCAAATTTAGCTTAGGTAAAGTTTAGGAAACAGCTTGCAGTTTTTATCTTTTATTTCTTTTTGTAACCAAGTCTGATCTTCAATGCCAACCCCACTAGTAATCACCTAAAATCCATCTTTCCATTTTAATGTTTTATTTAAACCAGTGTGTTTTTGGCTGAAGAGTTTGGGGAATCTACTCAGATTAGCAAGGGCTGATGCATATTCATTTTCTTTGATAAAATGATTAACTTAAGAGCTTGCACTGTCCAAGGGGGTCTTGAGCAGTGTAAGACGCACATTTCTGGGGTGCAAGGCTGGGACTAGAGATAAACGGGTGTTATTCTATATGTAAGAGTGGTTGGGCATAAAACTCTGGTAGTTGTCTGGGGGTGAGCTGCATACTAGAGGCTGGGTGAGTGGGCAGAGTGGCAACTCATACAGCAAAGCGGCGCAGAGTGTACACCAGACTGGAGCATTAAGGGGGCACAGCTATCTTATGAGCTCGATTGTACTTTGGGGGATGTCACACTCATATCTTAACATGCATAATAAATATCGGTTATAAAATTTTCCTGACCTTTTAAAAAAATTGACCATTGTATTTTGCTTAGTTGCCTTCTGCAGCCATTAATTCCAGGGTTAGAAGAGGTGCTACTATGTAACTTACTATGACTTCACTACTTTAACATTGCTCCAATAATCATTGGTTTTTGGCTGAGATCAACTATTGTATGAGTTCATTAGTTGGTTACATAATCTCTAGATTCTGCACTTGAATATATAATACATTTATAAGTCCATACAGCTAAGGACTATACAATAAAAGCAGAAATAAAGATTAACCAACCAGAATACACTGCTAACTACAGCCAAACGATCTGATACAAGGGCAAACGTAGTAGCCCTTAGGCAACCAATCCCACCAAACAAGAAGGAACAATTCCCAATTAACATAGATAGGGGAGAAAATGGATTGTCAATATAAAAAAGAAAAGCAAAAACAGAGAAGGGGGCTTAACAATGGGTAAAGGTCACCCTATTGAAATAAACAGACCTTCCTTTATGACCTAAATGCAGCCAACAAGGACTGCAGTGAAACCTCCTGTAAGATGGAGTTTCACATAGGTGGAGCCTAGACCAAGAAAGCTTTGTCCTCCGCCTTATGCTAACTAAGCAAAACATGAGTAAGAACTGACCCACCACAGCCACTAGTAACTGCTGGTGGGGACATGGAATGAGATATGTTTGCTCAAGTATTTAGGGCCTCCCTAAATTATGCTGTACTATGACATTTTCCTTCCTCCCTCTGTATAATGTACCTTGCGTTTTTTCCTCATGAGCAGTTCCTGCATCCTTCTGGGGTGCTGAAATTTTTTCTTGTCCCAGGTGAAGTACCTCTTGCCTTCTGTGTGCTCTATGTCCAGCCATATAACATCATAGGGGATGTCATGCTCATCAAAGCCAGCGTCTACTGTCTTTACATCCTGCTCATCCTCATAGTTCCAGCGGCATTGGTGGTAGCCCAAGGAGAAGAGAGGAGGCAGGGCTTGAGTGCCTAGGAGCAGATATGAAGTTAGAAACTAAGCCAATAAGCATAATAATGGTATTGCCTTTCAGGGTTACCTTGAATCTTTGGAAAAGTCAATGGGAGTGGCATGGCTGAAATCATATGCAACTGTTTGAAATTGAAGCATACTTACCTAAGGTTCAGTCCAGAGCACAATTTTCACATTTTGAGTTTGTAACACCAGAAACTAAGATCATAACAAAAATTATGGACAGGCTTAAATTTAGCAGAAGCTGCTGTAATTATTATATCATATGGGTGAGAAAACGATTGTTACAGGGTGGCATAATGATGCAGTGTTATTCTAGTGATCATTATTACTCTCCTTGCTAAAATTTTTGTTGACGTTTTAAAAATATTGAGGGTGAATTTAATTTTCATTGACATGAATAACTAACAAGATCAGGTTTAGTGGAGAAGGCCATTGTAATCTTCCTGCCAGTACACCTCAAGAATGATTTGTAATTCCCCTTACTCTGGCACTTGAGCAGAAACTAATATTTGCTTAGTAATAGAAAATAAAACCGGTTCCTTAGGTGCAACAATACAGCGAGACCAGGGGGTCAGATTTTTTTGAAACTTTTTCATAGTGTGGGCCTCAGCTTTGAGAGACAGTCTTGTAAACTATTTGCCCTCCATTCATGACCAAATGGACCACTTCTTCTCCTATTCATGATCCAATAATATCCCCGTGGCAATTGCTTATGTGGAAAAGTAACAGGAAAGCTTGTGTGCTCTTAACTGTCTTAAATGTAGTAAGACAAGGAGGGTGAGGTTATACCTTTTATTGGACCAACTTCTGTTGTCTCTTTCACCAAGCTTTTGAGCTTACCTCACAAAGCTCTTTTTCCACCAACTGAAGTTGTTCCAATAAAACATATTACCTCATTCATCTTGTCTCTCTAATATCCAGGCACCAACATGGCTACAACAACACTGCCTATAGTGTAGTAGGTAATTTTTCCTTTATAAAAAAGTTAGTCACACTCTGCACTTTTGCTCTTTTGTCTCCCCTTGCCTATGACTCTTTGCCACCTGGCCTCTTACTTCTCCTATCGCCCTGCATTTGCTTTCCGGTCACTTTGCTACCTTCTCTCATGGACTCACTGGCCAGCTACCATCTCCTCTTCCTGCTCCCTTACAGGTACTATCCAGTTGCTTCATTCCTTTCTCCCACTGGTGCTTGGTAGCGCCACTCACTAGGATTTTCTCCTGTTTCCTCTCTTCCCTCATGAAAGAGCAGCCTCAGTAGTAACAAATAGATTGGCTTCACATTTCCAGCTACTTTTAGAGGCCAAGCCTGAACACCTGTAGATGCTGCTGAAAACAAGGATGAAAGCCATCTCTCCACAGAACACCAGCAAGTGCTCTGTGAACTACATTTTGGGACTGGCTGTCCTACTGCATTCAATGAGATAAGTAAACATTAGTCCCCTTTTTGATACAATATGTCCAGCAGGTAATTGTTCCACATTATTTAGGTGATGACAGGGAACCTCAGTGAGGAATGTACAATGCTGTTTCTTCACTGATACAAGATAATACCTGTCAATTGTGCATATTGCTTGAAGATATCAAAAGGGTTGGGTCCCATTAGTAGGAAAACATCAATTATTCCACTTTCTGACATCCAGTGCACATCAGTTTGAGGCACCACTCTCTGCTTAGTTATGTCTGGAGGGGATCTGGATGGTACATGCTTTGAAAGAAACAGAAAGTAGAATCTGAAGCCCTCTCTCTACCAAAGATTAATTTTACAATCTCTCCATTGATTGTCCAGACCTCAATATTTCTCTCTGATTTTTTTATATAATTTAATCTAAATAGTGTATTTTTGACCATGATAATGCAATATTTTATTTTACTGTCTCATTTTAATAAGCAAAACTAATATTGGGTGTGAAATAACAGCTATATCCTTGTTCCCTGAATATCAGCAATATAGTCACATGAAGTACTGGGGAGGGGAAAAATACCAAGAACTTCTAAATTCCATGGTTTGATAAATCCTAGCTTAAAAAATGCTCATTATGTTTTCTGCACTTGATCGTGTTGGATATTTATTTTTGTGAATTTTTCTTGCAGGATTTGAAATACTTCAAAAAATTTTTTTTCCTCATATGAAATTTATTATGTGATTCCTGCATCTTGTCTTCTGAAAAATGCATCCTTGTGATCATGTCTAAAGTTCACTAAAATAAATGAGGAGGGAGAGAAAAGAGAGTTACAATTCCTGATTCACTGAGGCAAAAGGTGAACATGAAGTTACACTATCAGATTGCCCTGTGCAGGAGTATTTTAATTTCTTATTGAACTCCTGGGCAAATACCATGCATCTCTCACCTCCATTACAGCTTTTGTATTAATCTCCACTAGAGTTTCTGAGGAATTCAGCCAGAAGATCCCAGAAGTTCTGTTAGGTTTATGTGCTAACAGAAAGGGCACTGAACCATAAATGCCCATTTTGTCATGAATCTTGTGCCCATAGACATCCAAGTTAAAAAGCCGGTAGGCATCATCGTCACTGGAATGAACAAACAAACATTACTTGTCATAATTACTCACTGGGCCACTGAACTCAAAGGTGTTACAGCAGGGATTAATATGGTGTATTCTTTATTACGGTCTATCATTTATCAGCAAGATATGACATGTGGCATGGATGACCATTTCTATCACTTTGCTCAAAGCTAGCTGTATCAAATTATATCTCTTGCTATCAATGA
Organism: Trachemys scripta elegans; assembly: GCF_013100865.1. Classification (NCBI taxonomy): domain Eukaryota; kingdom Metazoa; phylum Chordata; order Testudines; family Emydidae; genus Trachemys; species Trachemys scripta. Next base: position 62,641,029 of record NC_048301.1, on the reverse strand, counting down.
CACTGCTTCTGATGTGGTCTTATCCTTACACTATTAACACTCCCCTTCCCCATTTTTCTGCTTAAATCCCATAGAGCCATCTGGAGCTGCTCTTTTATGCATTTCAGTAAAGTATATTCTATTTAAACCTTAGAAATACTCATGCAGAATTGGCTGCACAGAAACATAATAGAGAACAGGAAGAGTCAGTGGCAGCACTGTGGAGTTGGAAGCAGAGCAGCCTATTCCTTGGGGACAGATGCCATCATTTTATGTGTTGCTGCTATTAGAACAAAATACAAAATGTATCGTCTGCTGTATCGGTGTATGTCATACACATCTCAAGCCTTGTTTGAATTAAATCATCTGGAACACTTTATGGCTTCTCCATTACAGGACTTATAAAGTTTTCTTTAGTTATTCACCAATCCACTTAACACCTAAGCTGCAGTAACCACTCCTTGTGCTCATTCAGTCTTGGATTTCCTCACATCACACCACTGATATGTCTGTTATGACTCGCAATGGCCATCCGAACAACAATCCGGTGTGCTCAGTTAAACTGTTGTGCAAATCTAAATGTTCAAAGGTGACATCAGGACAAAGATCACCAGCACTTGTTCCCATTGGATTATCAAGTTTCAGATGTGCTACCCCCAGCGCCGGCTCCAGGGTTTTTGTCGCCCCAAGTGGCGGGGAAAAAAAAAAAAAAAAGCCGCCATCACAATCGGCTCCACCGTGCCGCTTTCTTCTTTGGCGGCAAGTCCTTCCCTCTGATAGGGACCGAAGGACCCGCTGCCGAATTGCTGCCGAAGAGCCTGACGTGCCGCCCCTTCCCCTTGGCCATCCCAAGCACCTGCTTGCTGGGCTGGTGTCTGGAGCCGTCCCTGGCTACCCCGCCTAATTATCCCCAAAGTCAGAATTACAGCCCTCTTTAGAAGCAAATCTGCTACTCTTTTACCTGGTGTTTTTGAGGAGAAGTGTTTCTGCATGCTCTGGTATTCCATAGACATGTTCACATCCATGCAAAGAAAAATCCAAGCCTATGGAACTGGGACCTGTAGGAACAGTATTAAACTACAACAGCCCTGAGTTCTGGTCTTATCATGGCCTAACTTTAAGAAACAGATCAGGACATACTAATTATAAAAATGTTCTGTTTACCTATTGCTTCAAACTTGATTTGAGATTCACCTCCATTATTATATACTTACTATATGGGAAAGTTTTCTAGGGGCACTTGTTTGTAAATTTGTTGTTTATAAATTTTGATCTAATCATGAAGGGCAAAAAGAATGCATTTATAGTAAAAAATGCCCAAACTTGCAGGTTACTTTATTTTTATCAAACTATTCTTTATTATGTAATAAAACGGTTTACAATTTCTATCTCAATTCCTGCAAGCTCTGCCCTGCAACAAGGTGAAGTAAGAAAGCCTCTTTTCCAGCCCTGCTTTCCTGTTTCAGCCTCAGGAGAGGCAGCAGCAGAGCACACACATCTTAAACATGGCATATCAACTCCGTCAGCTAAATCATTTTCTTTTATCTGTGTAAATCCAGAGCAACCCCAACAAAGTAAATGGGGTTACTTCAGACTGACACACACACACACACAAAAATCTGACCGTATGGACTTTATTCCCTAGGGAATCCGTGACTTCAGTGGCAGTTGTTACAGAAATACAGCCTTAAGTATTTTATACCAGTTCATGCAACATTCTTTAGATCACAGGTTTTACATTTCACCAAGGGAAAGATATGGGACTTTAATCACTTCTTAGAAGAGCTTTAGCCAACCAAACAAAATCATTGTATATTGATCTTTGTGCCTTTTGAAAGATTTTGGGTTGCAAGTCCCGGAGACTGAAATTCTCTTTCTGTCCACAGAACAGGTACAGCACAGGCAACAGGAGTGAGAGCTTCCTCACCCTGTGCCACCTGTGTGCCTCCTCAACCGTGATCTAGACATCTTCTAGAGAAGGGAGGTTACAGCAATTTAGTTTCCATGGCCCAGATCCACAAAAGGACTTAGACATTGTGATGCTGAGCATCATGGCTCCTAACTTTTAAGGGCCTGGCAAATCACAGGAACAACACTGCAATCCACAAAGCATGAGTTAGGAGCCTGGGCTCCTATACAGTGAATGAAAGATAAGCACCTTAGTCTGCAGTCCACAAAGCCAGTGTGGTAGGTGGGGAGCTGCCTAACCTAGCCAATGGGAGATGAGGCCAAAGGTGGGGGCTGTCCTAAGTCCTGCCCCTCTCATGGAGATAGGCACCTAAGTCTGGGCTGCAGGGAGGTGCCTTGCCCTGCTAGTAATCCACAAACCAGGGAAGATAGGTATTCATCCCTGTAAGTCGTGTGTGGGGCCCACAACAAAACAGCTGGGTGCAAGATCTCCCTTGCAACCTTTAGCCTAGTAGATAGGGTGCTCACTCAGGATGTAAAAGATCCCTGGTTTGAGTTCCCTCTCCTCCTAAGCGAGAGAAGGAATTTGACCAGGGATTGTCCGCTTTCAGGTGAGTGCTCTAATCAGTAGGCCATACAGTCATTCTAACTCTTTCTCTGGCCCAATTTATATATAATTGTTCAATTAAAGTCGAACAACTTAAATAGGTGAGACTGAAGGAGCCCTACATCAGAATATTCCATTGCTTAGGGCTCTCCCCACAGAGGGGCTGATCCCTGTTCAAATTCCTTCTCCCCCACAGGAAGAAGGGGAGCTTGAACCAGAGGTTAGCTATAGCCCGGATGAGTACTCTATCCACCAGGCTAACAGTTATAAGGGAACTACCTTTCCTCTTCCTTTTCTTCCCCTCCCTCCCAGCTGTTTTGTGTGAACTCAGTGGAGGAGCCCAATCCCGCAGCCTCTGAGCATGCCTACTGGATCTGGGCTCCTGTACAGGACTTAGACAGCTGAATATCTCTCTTTCCCAGTTTGTGAATTGCTCTGGGGCTTACACAGGAGACAGACATCTGGATGGCTATCATGAGGCAGCAGTGCGCATACTCAGGCAGAAGATAGGCACCCGGCACCTAGTGTTAGGCTTCAGCATGCATGCCCAGAGGCAAAAACTTAGGCATCCACAGGGATAGGTGGCAGCTGAGGCCTTGGCTACACTGGCGCTGTACAGTGCTGCAACTTGCTGCACTCAGGGGTGTGAAAACACCACCCCCTGAGCGCAGCGAGTGCAGCGTTGTAAAGCGCCAGTGTAATCACCACCTGCAGTGCTGCACGCTCGCTCACAGCGCTGCAAGCTATTCCCCTTGGAGAGGTGGAGTACTTGCAGCGTGACTACACTCGCACTTCACAGCGCTGCCGCGGCAGCACTGTGAATTCTCAAGTGTAGCCAAGGCCTAAGTGAGAGTTTTGTGGATCACAGTGGTGCCTAAAAATAGGACTTGGGCACCTAAGTACCTTTGTGGATTGCACCGCAGGCCCAATCAATTGTTGGCCTCTCTATTGGGTCTGTTAACTTAGTGCCCACTGTGATAAAGGTTTATGTGATAATGTTTTATGTCATGCAGAGCCTGGCCCATTAGGAAATGGATTGAGTTAACCCATTCATTTCATGTAGAACACAACAGGTTGTTATGAATTTAGTTCAATTCCAGCCTAAATTAGTAATGAACAGTGACCTAGAGAGGTCTATAGTCCATTAATAAATATTAATTATTAATGTATTCTTTGAGCCTTCCAGTAGGAGAAAGAGAGATGGATAACCATTAAGTAGTTAAACAAAAAGGCAGATAGAAATATGAATGAGCACATACTTATGCAAACTGGTAAAGTTGTTTTCAAGTCTAGGCTTAATCTTACCATTAGCTTTGATGTCTAAAAAACTGCCAAATTCCTCCTGCCAGAGACCCAGATCCTCTTGATTTTCCTACATGTACAAAAATAAGCAAATCTAACTTAGCCAACTGTGCTTGTTTACAGAACATTTTATTTATGAGTGATACACATATATTCTCTTGAGATGCATTATTTACTTGATATGTTGTTGAACATAGGTGGAATGTGGGCCAAAAAACACTTCAGGTTTGGGCCAGGCCTGTGAACCTTGAAGAACGGATGCGCTGGTGGAACACTACTGTGCTCCGCTGCAGCACAGAAGAGCAGCATAGATTCCAAGGCCAGAAGGGACAATTGTAATCATCTAGTCTGAGCTCTTGATGCAACACAGGCCTGAAATAATGCCTTGAGCATAGCTTTAAAAAAATACATCCACCACAACCCTCGGTAAATTGTTCCAATGGTTAATTACTCTCATTGTTAAAAATGTCCACCTTATTACCTGTCTGAATGTGTCTAGCTTCAGCTTCCAGCCATTGGATCGTGTTATACCTTTCTCTGCTAGATTGAAAAGCCTGTTAAATATTTGTTCCCTATCTAGATACTTATAGACTAATCAAGTCACCACCTTAACCTGTTCCTTGTTAAGCTAGATTGTCCTCTTTGAGTCTATCACTATAAAACAAGTTTTCTAATCCTTTAATCATTCTTGTGGCTCCTCTCTGAATCCTCTCCTGTTTATTCGTCTTGAATTATGGACACCAGAACCGGACACAGTATTCCAGTAGTAGTCGCACCAGTGCCAAACATAGGGGTAAAATAACCTCTGTGCTCCTATGCAAGATCACCCTGTTTATGCATCTCCAGGATTGCATTAGCATCTTGGGCCACTCTGTCACAGTGGGAGCTCATGTTCAGCTGATTATCCACCATTCCCCCACCCCAAATCTTTTTCAGAGTCACTGCTTCCCAGGATGGAGTCCCCCATCCTCTAAATATGGCCTATGTTCTTTGTTCCTAGATATATACATTTAGCCGTATTAAAAACATGTAGCTGGCTTGTGCCCAGTTTACCAAGTGATCCAGATTGCTCTGATCCAGTGACCTGCCCTCTTCATTATTTGCCACTTTCTCAATTTGTGCATCATCTGCAAACTTTATTGGTGATGACCTGAGTTTTTTTCCAGGTCATTGAAGGTAAGGTCATTAAATAATGTAGAGCCAAGAACCTAGCCTTGCAGGAACCCACTGGAAACACAGCTGCTTGATCATGATTCCCCATTTACAATTACATTTTGAGACCTATCAGTTAGCCAGCTTTTAATCCATTTAATATGTGCCAAGTTAATTCTACATTCTAGTTTTTTAATCAAAATGTGTGGTACCATGTCAAATGCCTTACATAAGGACAACACTTGACTTGGTACTGCAATAAAAGATCTTGAAAACTCACAAAGCAATACAGATACTATTTCAGCATATTTGATCCTGAGCTCCCAGGACAAGCCAGGCAATGAGAGTCTCCAACCCTTATAGGAGTCTTGAGCTTGTTAATGGCCTCCCTCAATTCTTGAGCCCTGTGCCCTACTCTCCAATCTCCTTGAATTTAATCTTTTTGCAATATTCTTTCTGATTTTCTTTTTCACACTCACTTCAGCATAAAATGAGCTTGCCTTCTGTGACAGTTTGTTCCCTTATGTTCACCCCTTTTAAAAGACTATGATAAATTTTGTACAAAGCATACGTTGTAAGGTATCATTTGAAAACTCATGCTTTGCTGATTATTGTCTTGGTAAAATATGCATGGCAACATTGTGTATACAGTTGTAAGATTCTACTGCATGATATTAAGATAGGTTCTAACATGTTCTGGAGGGCAGTCAGAAACCAGTTCCCCAGAGACAAAAGGCTAGCCAAGTCCTCGGCCAGGTGTCAATGAGATTAAGTGGACCATCACCTGAGTGGACACTCTTTGGCAGGAGAGGGGATGTGGGCTAAAAAACCCTGCATTTTGACAAAGAAGCATCCTGAGGTTCCTGCCCCCACAGACTTTCTGTCTACTGAAACTCAACTGGAGATGACTGTTGCACAAGAGAAAAGGTTATAAGGGGAGATCATCTCTCTCAAATCATCTCTCCCTTGCTCTCTACCCAGGGCATCATCAACACCTGAAAAAACAAAGGAAGTGTCATTGGACTGGGGAAGAGATCCTGACTGAAAGAGGTTCAGTCAGTAAGGCTGCTGGAACATGGGGTGGGAGACTTTTGCTTTGTATTCACTTAACTTGTTATGTTAGTTGCATTTTACCTTTTATTTCCTTGTAACCATTTCTGACTTTTATTCCTTATTACTTGTAATCACCTACAATCTATCTTTCTGTACTTAATAAATTTGTTTTGTTGTTTTACCTAAACCAGTGTGTTTGGGAAACTTCATTTGGGGTAATAAGATTTGGGCATATCATTTTCTATTAATAAATGACAGACTTCATATGAGCGTGTATTGTCCAGGAGTGTACTGGGCAGTTCAAGATGCACATTTCTGGGGTAAGTCTGGGACTGGAAATTTGCTGGTGTTGCTCTGCAGTTTGATTCAAGAGTGGCTGGCCATAGCACTCATACAATATAGGTGGGAGTGATTTACATGCTGGAGGCTGTGTTGAGCAGACCAAGAGTAGTAGCTGTCACAGCAAAGCAGTATAAAAGACACCCCAAGTTGGAGAATTGAGGGGACACAGCTGTTCATCAGTCCAGATTTGTACTCTGGGTAATGTCACACCCTCCTACACCAATTCTGACCTCCTATGACATCCTAGGAGCCCTCTTATTGGTCTACATCCAAGGTTGACCTGGAATGGGTTCCAGGGTAGAATACAGGTAGAACTTCCTCTAGCCTCTCCTCTTGTCAATTATAACAACATGGTGGAGCAAACAGCCATCTATTTAAGAGTAGGTTAGATAAATGTCTATCAGGGATGGTCTAGACAGTATTTGGTCCTGCCATGAGGGCAGGGGACTGGACTTGATGGCCTCTCGAGGTCCCTTCCAGTCCTAGAATCTATGAATCTGCACACATTGTACTAACACAGTGTAGCGGGGCGGCCTGGCTTCCAGGCGCCCCAGGAAGTGATGAGCCAGAAAAGCCGCCAGAGTGGGCGGAGCCACTGCGGCCTGTCCCCGCCCCCCGGAAGTCAAGGGGCGGGACAGGAAGTATAAAGGCCAGGCCCCAGCGCTCAGTAGCTGGCCGGCAGCGGGAGAGGACAGACGCTGGTGCCCGAGCTCCCGCGGACCTGAGCCTGCCGAGGGCCCGGTACCCTGAGGAGGACTGGCCGAGCCTGCCGAGAGCCCGGTATCCTGAGGAGCGGTTTGAGCTTCCCCCCGCCGAGGGCCCAGAGGGAGCGACACACCTACCTGGTGCTCGGGGCCCGGAGGAGCCCATAATCTGTGACCCAGCAGACGGAACTCAGGAGGAGCAGGTACCCATGGAGGAGGAGATGGGAAGTGGCCCGGGGATAGCAGACCCTGAACCCATGTCAGTGTGTTGCGGTCAGGATCCCCACTGACTGCGCGGCAGACGGACTGCTGCAGATAGGGCCCCGGGCTGGAACACAGTGGAGTGGGTGGGCCTGTGTTCCCCCCTGCCACCCCGCGCCGGGTGGCAGTCTCTCCTCCTCCTTGTCCAAGGGGGCCTGGGCCCCTGACTGACTATTGATTTGCTGCCCCGCCCTGACCTAGGGCCTGGGCTAACCCAAACTGACCCAGCCCCTGCTACAAGGCCTGGGCCACTGACTGACTATTGGTGTGCAGCCCCGCCCTGACCCAGGGCCGGAGCTGTTAATTGTCTGCTCAGCCCCTGCACAA